>NW_003307588.1:1086082-1087740 GCF_000143455.1 Volvox carteri f. nagariensis | reverse complement strand
TGCTGTGCATGGCCGCAGACCAACGGTGTTGCCCTAATCACGTACCACTCCCAACTCAACCTGAGCCCCTTGGTGTCCGAGGACGTGCTGCAAGTCGCCTGGGAGCAGCTAAAGGCCCAGGCCGCGAGCTGGGATCCGCCACTGCCAAGCGACCTGCTCTGGCAGTCACCACAGCAGATCGCCATGCTTGCGTACTTGTGCCAGGAGTGGAGGGGGCGGTTAGGGACGGCTATCACAGCTGCGGAGCTGGTCAAGCAAACCCTGAGAGGAAAGCTCATTCCCGAGGTGGGGCCTGCATAATGCAATCCTGCAAATGGGAACGGGTACAAAGCATGGTCAGGCGCTGGCTGTGAAAGAGTGTGCTGCTTGCGTGTTGAACGGCAGCTGGTGGAGCCAGACGGTTTCGACTAGCAATCCCTGATTGCCGCATGTGATCCCTATTCAGGTGCTGGCGGACATGCGCATGGTACTGCAAGTGCTGGGCCAGCCTACTTCACAGGTGCTGCTCCTGCGCGAGCTGGTGGACACAATGGCTGGAGTGGAGCGCGCCAAGCTCCCGCCGGCGTTTGAGGCGCTGCTGGCCAACTTCACCACCGAGCAAAATGGCAGGCTGTATCTGGATAACCCGCTATTTGCTCAGGTGCTGCAGGTACGGGCGTAATGCCAACACATGCCCATGTACATCAAGAATACCTTCTGAGTAGTGCATGTTCACCAACCAGGAGGCCCTAGAGGCTTGGGCCAATACATGCAGAAGTTGTGTTCAGGTGCACACCTGAGAAGTGGGCGTTGAGGCGCTCACCAGGGTGTATGTCGGTTTTCAAGGCATGCGGGGTGCTGCGGTGACACAGAAACAGAAGGGTTTCTGGGACACAGGAGACTGGACCGTGCGAGGCTAGAGGACACGAACTTGTACTGCTGCCCTACACAAAACATACTTGCTACCTGTCGCCGCCTGCTCTTCCCTGCTCAGGCGGCCACCACGGAGTCTGGAGAGCTGTTGGACTCAATCACCGCCATCCCGTCGCTCAGCTCCACGATGTTCAGGGAGCTGGTTGTGCTCGGCGAGCGCTGCACGCACAAGGACTTCGACAGCTATGAGGACCTGCACAGCCTCCTGGAAGCCATGGCATCTGTGCTGGCGCTTACACCGGACGGGCTGCTGAAGGCGGACTGGTTCATCCAGGTAAGAATGCCAGTGAAGGGTGTTGGGGCGTGGGGGGGGGGGCGAGCTGCTGTACTGCAAGATTGGCGAGTCCGGCCAGGAGACCCACAGCAGGGTTCGACAGTGACCTTCCTGAAACTTGCAGGCTCCCCTGTAGCTCCCAAATTTTCCTTACGGAGGGGCCCCTGTACCAGGCTCCTGTACCGGCCGAAAACCTTAGGGGGGCCCCCATAATCCCCACAAAACCTTTACAGGGGCACTGTCCTTGGCTGAAACGCTGTGGAAAGTGACGCTTTGCATTTTTTGCCCTCTAAATCGTTATTATCGTTATTTTCTCGTGAACCATTACACACGGGGACATGGCACACTCAGCGAAAGCCAAGCGCCTTGGCCGCCGTGGCCGCCCATCCCTTCTGCTCCTCTTTCTCGTCCTCCTCCTCATCATCAAAATCCTCATCCATGCACGACTCATCGGTATCTCGTTCTACGTCGG
>NW_003307588.1:1085199-1086032 GCF_000143455.1 Volvox carteri f. nagariensis | reverse complement strand
CTGGATCAGCAGAAGTTCCTGGATGCCTACCCGCCAGAGATGGCTGCATTTCATAGCAGTGGTCGCATCAGCAAGGTGCTGACTGCGACCTACGAAATCCCGAAGCCCAGCGGCAGCAGCAGCAGCATCGGCCAGCATGGCGGCAGCAGTGGCGGCCAGCGTGGCGGCAGCAGCGACACCCAGCGTGGCGGCAGCAGTGGCGCCCAGCGTGGCAGCAGCCCTAAGGCACTGATTGGGTCGGTAACCCATGGGTTACCCATCGGTTACCCACCTTCAACCCCCTGTAGCCCATTGGTAACCCCCTTGTAAGTTCCTACCCAGCAGGAGGGGTAACACGGCCCCAGGGTAACCCCCTCCGTTGCCCTGGACTATGGACATGGGCCTATAGGCTACTTATCTTATTTGCTGCACACTTCGTGAATTCATTTTAGTACATTTCTGTAAATGTACATGTTACGTGTACATGTTGAACCTACAGTATCCCGGTAGCTCGGGAAGCATCGTTCGCCAATATGAATTAAAGGCCTCTAACGCTGCAGGAAAATTTTAGTAGAAGATTTAGAACTATGTATGTATTCAGTTTTAGTGTTTGTTCCCGCTTTGAGGGCATGAAACTCCCGTGCCGTATTATTGTCCCTAATAAGATTATTCATTCGCATTCATACAGTTCGAAGTGGATTGGGGAACGCAATTTAGCTTGAAATCCATTGTGTCTCTGGCTAGTTCTGAAAAGAAATCAATCATGGATTAACAAGTTTCCCTTTCCCTTTTTCGCCGGTCAATCGCAGACGCCTCCGCGCCAGGCTCTGCCAGCTGCAGGCTTGTGGCAAACG
>NW_003307588.1:1084350-1085149 GCF_000143455.1 Volvox carteri f. nagariensis | reverse complement strand
CTCGCTGCCTCNCAAGTCACCCTGNCAAGCGAAATGTAGTAAGGACCGTTAGAGGGGCGACCAAGACAACCCAACCAGGCACCAAGAGGGCAGGCAAACGGAACAAGGGGTCAGAGTGCAGCACCTGTCGAATTCCAGGCATGACGCTTGTCCGAACAGCTGGAGTCATCATGGGGACTGCAGCCAGCCAACAGGGCCGGGCCGCAATGCCACTGGCATGTACATCCCTGCTTCCCATGCAACTGCGTTGATCACGGCCCCGGTGCTCCATCTACCTGCAGGTCCGGGACCACCGCTGCAACAGCCGCAGCACCAAGACCAATTTTGAGCGGGACGACAGGGCTCAGACTGACGTCAAGGTTGGGCTTCGCTGGTTCCACAGGTTGCTGCGCAACATCCTCTGTCACGCCCCCATCCTGGATCAGCAGAAGTTCCTGGATGCCTACCCGCCAGAGATGGCTGCATTTCATAGCAGTGGTCGCATCAGCAAGGTGCTGACTGCGACCTACGAAATCCCGAAGCCCAGCGGCAGCAGCAGCAGCATCGGCCAGCATGGCGGCAGCAGTGGCGGCCAGCGTGGCGGCAGCAGCGACACCCAGCGTGGCGGCAGCAGTGGCGCCCAGCGTGGCAGCAGCCCTAAGGCACTGATTGGGTCGGTAACCCATGGGTTACCCATCGGTTACCCACCTTCAACCCCCTGTAGCCCATTGGTAACCCCCTTGTAAGTTCCTACCCAGCAGGAGGGGTAACACGGCCCCAGGGTAACCCCCTCCGTTGCCCTGGACTATGGACATGGGCC
>NW_003307588.1:1081452-1084282 GCF_000143455.1 Volvox carteri f. nagariensis | reverse complement strand
TAAATCGTTATTATCGTTATTTTCTCGTGAACCATTACACACGGGGACATGGCACACTCAGCGAAAGCCAAGCGCCTTGGCCGCCGTGGCCGCCCATCCCTTCTGCTCCTCTTTCTCGTCCTCCTCCTCATCATCAAAATCCTCATCCATGCACGACTCATCGGTATCTCGTTCTACGTCGGTCTCGTAGTCACTGTCACTAAAAGCCTCATCGTCACTAGTGGGGTATGTTGCTTGTACCAGTACTTCAATCTCTGGGTCGGTCGCAACCTCCTCATTATCATCCTCTCCATATGGATCCAAATTAATTTTGCTAACGTCAGAAAACAACTTGTGAATAATGCCTGTATAGCCCTTACACGAGTAGATCTCAGCAGCCTGATCAATCAGTGGCTTCACCCCGGTATCAGCAGCAGGTCCCAACATCCCCACACGAAGTAGCGAATCAACAGTTTCCAGCTTTAGCCGGTTCGTCAGGCGATTCTTAATAATATGATGCCGGCTAAATCCGCACTCAATGCATGCCGTCTGTGTTGGCAAGATTGTAGCGACTTGAGCCAAACGCATCATACGAAGGAGATGGGCTTCAGCACGCAAACTCACCCTCACTGCCTCCCAAGTCACCCTGCCAAGCGAAATGTAGTAAGGACCGTTAGAGGGGCGACCAAGACAACCCAACCAGGCACCAAGAGGGCAGGCAAACGGAACAAGGGGTCAGAGTGCAGCACCTGTCGAATTCCAGGCATGACGCTTGTCCGAACAGCTGGAGTCATCATGGGGACTGCAGCCAGCCAACAGGGCCGGGCCGCAATGCCACTGGCATGTACATCCCTGCTTCCCATGCAACTGCGTTGATCACGGCCCCGGTGCTCCATCTACCTGCAGGTCCGGGACCACCGCTGCAACAGCCGCGGCACCAAGACCAATTTTGAGCGGGACGACAGGGCTCAGACTGACGTCAAGGTTGGGCTTCGCTGGTTCCACAGGTTGCTGCGCAACATCCTCTCTCACGCCCCCATCCTGGATCAGCAGAAGTTCCTGGATGCCTACCCGCCAGAGATGGCTGCATTTCATAGCAGTGGTCGCATCAGCAAGGTGCTGACTGCGACCTACGAAAGCCTGAAGCCCAGCGGCAGCAGCAGCAGCATCGGCCAGCATGGCGGCAGCAGTGGCGGCCAGCGTGGCGGCAGCAGCGACACCCAGCGTGGCGGCAGCAGTGGCGCCCAGCGTGGCAGCAGCCCTAAGGCACTGATTGGGTCGGTAACCCATGGGTTACCCATCGGTTACCCACCTTCAACCCCCCGTAGCCCATTGGTAACCCCCTTGTAAGTTCCTACCCAGCAGGAGGGGTAACACGGCGCCAGGGTAACCCCCTCCGTTGCCCTGGACTATGGACATGGGCCTATAGGCTACTCATCTTATTTGCTGCGCACTTCGTGAATTCATTTTAGTGCATTTCTGTAAATGTACATGTTACATGTACATGTTGAACCTACAGTATCCCGGTAGCTCGGGAAGCATCGTTCGCCAATATGAATTAAAGGCCTCTAACGCTACAGGAAAATTTTAGTAGAAGATTTAGAACTATGTATGTATTCAGTTTTAGTGTTTGTTCCCGCTTTGAGGGCATGAAACTCCCGTGCCGTATTATTGTCCCTAATAAGATTATTCATTCGCATTCATACAGTTCGAAGTGGATTGGGGAACGCAATTTAGCTTGAAATCCATTGTGTCTCTGGCTAGTTCTGAAAAGAAATCAATCATGGATTAACAAGTTTCCCTTTCCCTTCTTCGCCGGTCAATCGCAGACGCCTCCGCGCCAGGCTCTGCCAGCTGCAGGCTTGTGGCAAACGGCCGCTGAGGGGCGGCTGGACAGCCGGCGGGCCGGGACGGGGTTCGTTCGGTCGAGTCTTTTAGCCTAGTAGTGTGGCCTTGGGAGCTCGGAGCTCAGAAGGGGTAGTGCTTGGTGTAGGGGGAAACTAGTCAGCTGAACCTGCAGGGATCTTCCCGGGTTCAGGAGGTAGCTACCTCTATAGATGTCGCCGCCACATGAGAGTCTGAGAGTCGTTCGAAGTTCTTTGGATAGGTTTATGTGTCATGCGCGTGTTGCCCCGCTGAGGGCATTGGTGGGCAGCACGAGGGGGGTATAGTGGGGCTGGGGTTGTGTTTTTCTGCAGTGTAAGGACCCTTAGCAACTTGTTTCCGCCTTCCCATATTAACCATCCAGGAGAACAGAATCCCAGAATCCCAGCCCAAAATAACCGTCATAGCTTAGATTTGAACCTGAGTGGAATCCGGAAGAGTTCATTCTCTATGGTATCACTTCAGTAAAAATAACTACAGCGGTTGAGGCAAGTCTAAGGTCATAACAAGCTTATGTGCGACAAGCATGTGCTGTCCTGCTTGCCTGCAGAAACGCTGGCAAGTTCTTTTATTATTGCAAGGACAACTAGGGGGGGGCTAAGTTTTGTAAACAGTTGGGCACATCTGTTGGCGGTAGTACATCCTGTGTGCAAGACTGCCCCATCCCCAGTTGTGAGCCTCCGCTTCTGGCTCGTCTCGTTCACCTGTTGCTGTTTCATTATCGCCTACCCCGTTGGGTACGGCCTCGTTTGGTAATGGCAAATCCGTTTCGTCTGCGCGGACCTCGTCGCTAGTGCAGCTTATGTGTCAGGATGCTGCTGTCTTTGCGGCTCTGAACTGCTGAGCCTCGTCGATTCTGTAACACAAAGACTAATTGCCTCTGCACCGATTGTCTCTGCACTTATTCCGTCCACTCGCATACTCCACACTTCTGAATTCGAGCAGCTTCAGCGAATGACTGGATTAG
>NW_003307588.1:1077437-1081402 GCF_000143455.1 Volvox carteri f. nagariensis | reverse complement strand
TGCTGGCCGGGATGCAGCGCGTTTTGCAATTTAGTCCAGGAACACTGTTGTTCAACTGGCTCGATCTGGAGGGCCGGCCTGTGCCGCATCCTGGGTTGCCGTACACGTTCGATGTTTGGTACGATCCCCCGCAACATGCTGGTGCTGCGCCTGACACTTTACCTCGCCTTTCAGCCTCATCGCTCTTGCCTCAATCTGCTGCTCTGCCAGGTGGAAAGGTGCCTCTGATCCAAGTCCGCGTCGTCAACTGTTCTCTGCTTGCGCTTGCTGATTCTGGCGCCAGCGACGACTTTATTTCTCACTCTGAGGTGAAGCGACTTGGTATTACACCTAGTACCTGTGCTTGGTCACATGTTACGCTCGCGAACGGGGATAAACAGGCTATCGTGGGTCGGGTTACACTACGGTTGTCCATTGGCCCTTTGCGTCTAACCGTGCACCCGTACGCGTTGCCTGAGCTGCCTGCGCCGGTCACGTACATCATAGGGTCCTCTACGTTCTCGCGGTTCGGGGGCGTCCTTAGTTTCGAGTCGCGCACTCTGCAGTTGCGCAAAGGGACTCTTGTTTATAAGGCGCCTTTCGTTGTCGCGGAGCGTGATTCCTCCGAACAGGGTACCTCGCAGTCGGAACCGCAAGTTCATTACACCGTGGCCGCGCTCTGTCAACATGCCACACCTGAACCCATAGGTCGGAAAGCTGCAGTCCGACTTATTCGTAAAGGGGCGCATGGTCTGTTAGTTCGGCCTAAGCTACAATTGAACTCTGCCGTTGCCACTACTGACCCATCGGACCCTGAGCTGCAATCCCTGTTGAACGAGTTTTCCGACGTTTTTCAGGAGATCCCAGGCATCCCTCCTGTTCGGCCTGTCGATCACACGATTCCCTTGACTCCGGGTGCGACTCCTGTGACTCGTCCCATGTACCGTCTGAGCCCTCTGGAACTCGACGAAGTCAAGCGCCAGGTTACCGACTTGCTAAAGAAGGGTATGATCCGTCCTAGCACTTCTCCCTATTCTGCCCCAATCCTGTTCGTGGGTAAGAAAGATGGTAGCCTCCGCATGTGCATTGACTACCGGGGATTGAATGCAGCGACGGTTAAGAATCGTTACTGTTACATTCGAGCCTATTTAAGCAGCATTCCACTTGTGTGGTGGGACCAAAAGAACCCGAGTGATGGGTGGTGAGCCGTCTTATCGACCGGCCACCGACGGAAGTACGGCAAAGCGAACCAGATTAGATGAAGGCCCTATGGCGAAGGCCAAACTTCACCGACGAACGATAACGAATAGGCGAATGAGTGTAATGTAACAGCTCATGCTCGTTACATACTTCCCCCCCTAATTGGCTGGTCGTCCCGACAGCCGACTTATCCACGCCGCCACGCTTGCGCATGGAAAAGCAGAGTCGCAGGCACCCCACTGGCAGTAGACATAGTCCAAAGAAATGCGGAGAAACGAGAAGGCTTACGAACACCTCTCCCAGATCTGGTTTTACGAACGTCCGAGACGGAGGACGGCGAGACAACAGGCGTGACTCCTGGTTTAGGTTGGGACGCGAGGGTAGCAGCTGTTGTACGAGTCTGCCAATACGAACGCAGCAAATCTGCACAGTTAGTCAGGTTCGACTCTGGTTCCCACGAGTCGTACTCTGGACCTTGATTCTTCCAATGCATTAGAAAGATCCGAGTGCGACAACGCTTTTGTGTCACGTCACGATGATCAAGGACTGCCTCGACTTCGAATTCCAATTCACCATCCACAATCTCCGGTTGTGGAGGTTTCGGAGCACGATCACTCTCATAGTAAGGCCGTAACAGAGACACATGGAATACGTCATGAATACGCGTTCCATTAGGCAAGTCCAAACGATAAGCGACGTCGTTAATCTTAGCCTTAATTATGTATGGTCCGATAAAACGAGGAAGCAACTTGTGCAGACCTTCAAGACGCATGTGCTGAGTGCTCAGCAACACGACGTCTCCAAGCTTGAACTGACGTTCCGAACGCTTGAGATCAGCAAAACGCTTCATACGATCACGTTGTGCAGCCAAACAACGCTTAGCACGCTCAAGTGCACCTTGCATGTCAGATGCAAAACGTACGGAAACGGCGTTGCGAAGAGCACGCGCCTTCTCCCCCCCCACTTGGCGAGCCAAGAGAGAACTAGGAGTCAGAGGTTCGAAACTGTACATCAGACGAAACGGAGAAGTACCAGTAGAGGAATGCACCCAGTTATTCATGGCGAACTCAGCCATGGAAAGGAAACGAGACCAGGATCGATAATCACCGGCAACATAATGGTGCAAAATATCCTCGAGGGTACGATTCACACGTTCAGTTTGACCATCAGTTTGTGGATGATAAGCCGAACTGAAACGGAGGTCGATAGACATATCCTCACACAGATGCGTGAAGAAAGCGGAACGGAAACATGGATCCCGATCACAAACAAGGATCGCGGGGGAACCATACCGACGAACAACGGTATCAACGAAAAGCTTAGCAGACTCCACCGCAGTGATTTCTTTACGACACGGAACAAGGTGAGTCATTTTGGTAAGCTTGCAAACGAAGGCGTAGATTGCCGTATACCCATCCGAATCAGAAGGAAGATCCGTAATGAAATCCATAGTGACGATTTGCCATTTCCCTTCAGGAATGGGCAACGGAAGGAGCTTCCCAGCAGGAAGATCGTTAGAGCACTTAACGCGCTGACAACTGTCGCACGTACGAACGTATTCTGCAATGGCAGAGCGAAGTTTCGGCCACCAAAACTGACGACGCACCAGGTCCAACGTTTTGGCCACCCCACCATGACCCGCCATCGGATGATCATGACAGAGATGCAGAATGTGCGAACGAAGTTTGGAATCATTAGGGATCACGAGAGCATGTTGGTTGTACCAGAAACGATCATGCTTTTGCAGAGACGCCGTATTAGACGGATCGGCAAACCAAGGATCAGACGAATAACCTGTCGAAGGTTATTCGACAAGCAACCGCTCTAAGTCTGGAAAAGAGGTCGATATCTCTGAGATGACGCCAGCGGAAGATGCGGAAGCATCCCCACTCGGAGTGGCGCGAGTCGAAATTGCCATCATCAGACACTCGTGACTGCGTCCCGGGAACCGAGACAGAGGATCTGCGGGATTGCAAACTCCTGCGCGATATTGCCAGTCGAACGTGAAAGACTCAAGAAATTCCAACCACCTCGCCTGACGTCGAGACAGTTGAGCTTGTGTCGGGTACGAAAGGTTGGGCTTATCAGAGGGTTGCAGAGATGGGGGATTGGGGGCAGGTACTGGTCAGGCGGGATGGGGAATAGGGTTGACGATGTCAGGATGGGATGTGGGGCCCAGGGCGAGGATTAGGGATTAGGCGTGCTACACTACTTTTGGGATGGGGATTGCTGTCGGGGGTGAGGATGGGGATGGGATCCCTGTCTGAGGGATGGGGATTGCAACCTTGACCAAGGAGGGGATTGGGAGCCCTGGCCAGGGATGGGGATGGGACCCTGGTCGACAGGACGGGGATTGCAGGCTTTCGCAAGTTTAGGATGAGGTCGCTGCCATAGGATTGGGAACACAGTTGGAGGATTAGAATTGGGTGTTCTGCTGTAAAATGAGGCTGCAGGTGCAGAACTTGGAAACTGACAGGACTGCAAAACAGGATGGTTTAGTTGTCCATAGTTGCTTACATGGAAACTCAAACAAACACAAGGAGGTTCTGCTTGCAAGTCGCGTCCCATAGCAAACCAAACTCAAACACAAGGAAGTTCTGCTTGCAAGTTGCGTCCCATAGCTAACCAAACTCAAACACAAGGAAGTTCTGCTTGCAAGTCGCGTCCCATAGCTAACCAAACTCAAACACAAGGAAGTCCTGCTTGCAAGTCGCGTCCCATAGCAAACCAAACTCAAACACAAGGAAGTCCTGCATATAANGCGCGTCCCATAGCAAAACAAACTC
>NW_003307588.1:1072555-1077387 GCF_000143455.1 Volvox carteri f. nagariensis | reverse complement strand
TCGAGTTCTGGTACGACCCCCCTGCTTCCGATGCTAACGTCGCTCCCTTGCCCTTTCTCCGTTTCTAAAGTTTTGACTATGCAGTTTCAAGGTAAACCGACCCCTCCATCCTCATCGACAGTGGGAGCAGGCCTTCAGCCCTTTTGAGTGCAGGTTTTGCTCGTCGTGGGTTTGGTACAGCGTTATTTTTTTGCGGAATATATTCCGAATTCGGAATAAAAAAATGTTCGTGGTCCTGAAAGTTAAGAATAAATAATGTTCCAACCGTACAAGTTCATTCCTCCAGCCAAAAATGGACTGTCCATGCCAAAGCCGCTAGAATTTTACAGGAGACATATATGTTACCCATATCATAGTACTTTAATGCCATGGATACTGTTAGGAAGCTCACGCCCGAAAGTCAACGAGGAATCGGACTGTTTCTGACCGGACCAAACGCTGCAAAACATTCGGAACCGAAGCTCCCAAAGCATTGAAGGCCATTAAAGCAGATATTAAATTTCACTGAAGCCATTAGCGACGTTAATGAAGACGGTGTAGGGGTCGTAGGCAATGTGGACGCAATGCTGCAGCCAGCCGACGACAATGACGCCACTCCGGTTGTCAACAGCGAGCGGGCCAAACATCAATGTTCCTCATATGGATACAATCGCGATGGGCCAGGAAAGAGGTTGCGTTTGGTGGTTCCGGTTCATTGCTGCTATGCATCATTACTTCTGCAACCTGGAAAGTCGTGTAGTGTTATCTTTCAACGTGATGCAAGACGAACGATGATGAACGAACTCTATTCGATCAGTGCTTGAGAGATTGGTGTGCGCGTGTTGCGACATTCCCCAAACCCGGCGATTGCACGAACTAAACTGTAACTCATCGGGGGGGGGGGGCGCCTTACAGATTCGGAATACCTATATTCCCGCGACTAAAAACCTATTCCTACGTTCGGACTGGAAAATTAACCGGCAGAAATGAAAAAAAAAACACTGCCGACGACCCACGGCACCCGATCAGGCGGTCCTAGTGCCCCTAACCCTGTCGGGTCCCCCGACGGGAGCCCTCCGGGCCCCGTCGGGGGCTCCCGATGGCCGTTTGGCATTTTCCCCCTTTTTCGTCGGGTCCGCCCGAAAGCATTTTTCAAAGCCTGTCGGGATTTTCAGCACAAGTGCCATTCCTGTCAGGACCCGATCGGACTGTCGCACCCTGCTGTACGCTGTGCGCGATGGTTCCGAAGGAAGGCCCTCCCAAAATTTAAATTTACTGTTGTTGCTGAGCTGAATTGAATTGAGTTCCCACCACACAGTTGTTTTGGCTGTAGTGGCTGTGGACGACAACTCTCATGCAAATGGCGTCCTCACCGGGTTACCGTACTCTGACGTTTCGGCCGGGGTGTGTATGTGGTGTGTACGTGAAAGTGCCTTGCAAGGCCAACTCGGGCCGTCGTTCCAACGAGTTGTATAATTCGCAGTTTGACACATGCTAAATATTAAATAGAAGCACCGAACCGATGCACCCACCATCGCGATTTGCCCATGACCGCCTAACAACTGCCGGTCAACATTATTTTACGCTTCACGATGATGATTGGATGATATCATCGCGGCTCGGAAGAATCATTAAAACACACACACGCACGCCAGGCTGTATACGCAAAATCAAAAGCCCCAACCGCAGAACGTTTTCTCCAACCCACAAATGCCACCAGTAGCACTACCGCCGCTACCGCCAGCCGCAGCACAGGCCAGCGTGCTGATTGGCTTTCAAGCGCACAATCACACACATGCATACGTATGACCCGCACCGCACCCTATATGCCACTCATATGCCATGAAGCACCACCAGTACTACCACCACCACCACCACCACCACGATCTATCTTCCTCTGGCAGCGCACAGCCTTCTCGGCCCCCTCAGGGCCCTAGGTTGGGTGGTACCCCCCCCTCACCTCATGGCTCCCAGGTATGTATGTATGTACGGGCCACACACACACCCCAGGTTACACCTTTGGAGGGTATAACGCAACTCTAGGAAGTGTAAGGAACACGCACGCACATACACACATACACACGCATGCACACATGCACGCACACACATCACCATGTTCACCAACCAACTCCCACACCAGCATTCGTTCACACACACCATGTAGTCTCCGATCATGCGTGAATAAGCCAGTTCCATTGCCGCCTCCGCGTACCCCATACCCACACCATCCGAGACCCCCCACATCCCCCTTTCAGCCTCATTCAGCCCCCCATCCTGAGTGTACGGCACTTGTGCCGGCGACAACACACAATGCGACAACGGCACCTCCGCTCTGGCATTGCGCGACGTTGAGCAACGTCGCACCGGGGGCCACCACCGCCACCACACACACCGCCCAGCCACAGCCACAGCCACAGCCACAGATGGAAAGGTATAACCAACAGCCTGCCGCTCTCACTCCAAAGAACAACTCCCAGAAATCTATATTCAAACGATTTCATTCATTATATTTTATATAATTTATATTTTCTTCCTCGTACATCGTTTCCATCCTTGTATATAAGCTTCTGTCCGTTGCCGGATAATAATAATAAAAACCAACCTCTGCAACCATTAATTTACAGCTCCCCGCCACCTGTAAACTCCGTCCCGAGCGGAGCGACGAGCCGATCAACACCTTTTCCTCGAAGTGTGAAGATTCCAGAGAGATTCGTTGCTTTTACGGCAGTGCCGTACCGTACACGTCACCACATCAAACATGCTGCGTGATTCCTGATTGCTGGATCTGGACCTGAATCTGGAATCTACGTAGCCTGACTCACCTTTTTGAGTTTTAAACACACATCGCCTGGATCTGGATTTCGATCTGGAACTGAATCCTGCCAGGACGCACCCGTACACAATCTTTGCCTGTCTTCCCCGCCCATCTCCGCCCGTCGGCGCGCAGATTTATACCACAGATAAACTACTGTTCACATAATCTCTATATATAGTATAGCCGTTTTGGTGATGTGTATGTCATTGTACGTCGTCGGCGGCGCCAGATGGCCCCCTAGATTTTCGTTCCGTCGTATGTCTGTCTGTCTGTCTGTCTGTCTTACGCACTGCTGGCCCCGGCTCCGTGACCTTGCGTCGACGGCAGCATACTTGACCCCGTGAAGGAGTCCCCTGCTGCCCCTGTCGCTAGAGAGCCCAGCTCTGGAGGGGGAGGAGGAGGGGGAGGAGCGGGAGGCGGCGGAGGACCAGGACCAGGAGCAGGAGCACGTTGCAAGACCGGACTGATGAGAGCCGCCGGCATGCGCTGCGCCGGATGCGGTGGCGGCGGCGGCGGCGGTGGCAACATCAACGGTGATGACGGCGGCGTCGCCACCGGCACTGCCGTCGCGACGGCGGCCATGAGGCGCTCCAGGTGCGCCTCCACAAGGATCGCTGGCGGCCTGTTTTGGGGCTGACGTTGCAAGCAATGAAGCGCCACTGCCCGGTAGGTCTCCGGGCACGAGGGTGGGAAGGCGGGGAAGATGCTGCTATACCGGGGGCCTTGGTCGGTGCGGATGCCGGCGCGGCGGCCGTGGTAGAGCTCCCATAGCATCACACCCAGCGAGAACACTTGGGTGGTTGCATGTATGTATGTGTGTGTGGGGGGGGGAGGTAGGGGTATAGCGGTGTAGTGATGTAGACGACGACAAGCGGGACGGGGGAAAGGGGGGAGGGGAGGGGGAGGGGGAAGGAAGCCGGTCAGGGAGCGGCAGAGAGAGAGAGAGAGAGAGAGAGAAAGGTAAGGGGAAGGGGAAGGGGAAAATCGGAAATGGGAGAGCAGCTGGATTAGAATGGCACCTGGATTCGAAACGGCGACTTCAGACAATGACGGACCGACAGCAGCAATCTTCATGTGAACACTGCTGCTGCTGCTGCTGCTGCCTGTTCGGCCCACTACTCTGCTACGGCTGCCCAACGTTTCCAACCACCCACTCACCGTCTGATGGCGGCCCGACTTGCCCCTGAAGATGGTGGTGGCGGTGGGGCGGGTGGTGATGGTGCGTCCAACAGCGGCCCCAGCAAAGCCAAGTTATCAAGCGCAGGGGGAAAAAAGAGGGAGAGTATCCTCACGAATGGGAGAGAAGACAAAAAATAAAATTAGAAAGTAGGACCTTAAATTAAATCAAACGCGTACGGTCTTACGAACGAAACTCTATAGACCCGGTGTCCGATTTTTATTAGTTTCAATATTACATAGAAAAGAGGACGGCAGGGGACGGGACGAAGAAGGGACCGCAATTCAACGCGCAAATTAAGAATCGGCTGCCAAAGTCCTAAAGCGACGTCGGGAGTGTTGTACGTATGAGCGTTTGCATGTGTGTGTATGTACGTATGTATGCGTGACGGCAAAGGCCACAAGCTGCAGGGAAAAGTAAAGACGAGCAACCCCGTAGATTACCCCTTCAACTGTAATAATACTTCCAGACAGTCGTTGTGCTGTGCTGTGCTGTGCGTGCATGCAATCATACGTGCATTCATGCATTCCTTCATGCACATGTACTTTTTGATAATAAATATGGAAGAGTTGACTGTGAGATTGCCGCGTCTGTAAAAATGGTCCTGTTGTCGTACCCTGTCGTACCTTCATGACTAGTGCAGGGCACATGTAAAACATGGTGCCCATGCGCAAGTTGCTCAGGTGGGTTCGATTCTGAGGCAGCATTACACTGCGGTGTGGTGAGTGGGGGGTGGGGAGAGGCAAGGGGGTGGGAGGGGGGTTTTGGGCGGGCGGGCAACCAGACATAGAAATGCTGTAAAAGCTTATTTATATATAAAACATAACCAAAACCACCAAATAAAACAAAGCAATATTTTTC
>NW_003307588.1:1071226-1072505 GCF_000143455.1 Volvox carteri f. nagariensis | reverse complement strand
CCGGTTTGGGGGTCCAAGCACAGCCTGTCACGCTGACTAGTTGGACAAGGCTGTATGCTCTTCTGCGTGAAGGCATAATGACTTCACCAGGAGAGCAGCAAGAATGAAGTCGCCACTGCGACCCAGTTGTACGACAGCACCACAGAACCAGCCTTAGACGATCCGGTCGCTTCGCTCCGTCGCATCTAAGCCAACAAAACGTTATCAACAGCAAGCCGCTTTGGGGGTCCTGGCTCAAAGTGAGGCCCACCCTGGAGTTAGTTGTTAAGCTTTCATGTTACTTCCTCATACAAACTGCTTCTCTAGTACTGCGATATTTTATTGGTTATATTCATGCAAACTGAGCTGAAGTTGCAAGGCGCGAAGATGCTGGCCGCATCATGCCGCACCGCATTCCCAAGCCAGTATGCACAACTCTGAGAAAGTTTGCAGTCTGTATTGTTTTGTTGTGGCACAACTCCACGTAACTCTGCACATTATAGTGCATAGGAGCAATTCTTGCGCAGAAGTCCAAGTCGACTCAAAAGCATTCCAATTGGACTGTCTGGCTTGATGTAATGTTATCAGGTTGTTTATCGTAGCACTTTGGCGCACCCAACGTGGAATGTTGGCGCCGGAATGTGCAGCTGAACTCCTGCGCTATGAACCTGAACCAATGGTGCACGTTCCCAGCCATGGACATTTTGACAGAACACCCTTGTACGTTCTGCCATTCTAACCACAGCATTATAATTTGTTGCTGTGGCCGTCCTTCGAACATAACAGTCCTTCCCCCCTTAGGACGCGCGATTTGCAATAGCAGCCAGTGTGCAATTAGATACGTAGACTGAAAACTAAGCAGCGAATACAGAGCGATCACCTCGTTATACGTTACATAGGTCTGGGATTAGAGCGAGGATAAAAGGCAAGACCCTGCCATAAATACAAAGTGTATCTCGGAAATCCGCTCCAGAACCAGTACAGGTATCCCGCCAAACTACGATATGCAGGAGTTCTGGACGAGATATCAACACTCCCCCGCGGACAGAACTCTGGCACACCCCAGAAGAAAACTCAACGAACTCCCATGCACTCTCGGAATTTCGAAAACTTGACCAAAGCCAACGGCTTCGTCAGCACATCTGCAACCATATCGTGAGAAGGGCAATACTGGAACGATACACTACCCGAACTCTCCTTTTCTCGAACAAAGTGGTGGATCACATCTATGTGCTTTGACCGCTCTGACGTGATGGGGTTGCGGATCAGGGCTATAGCACCTTGACTATCGTCCTTGATC
>NW_003307588.1:1067098-1071153 GCF_000143455.1 Volvox carteri f. nagariensis | reverse complement strand
CAAAACTGCCAAGGGAGTCCTAGGGAGGGGGATTTANGGGTTTTAAAATCTATCTTTAAAAAACCCTAAAACCTTAAGGAGGGGGTTGGGAAAGAGAGATGAGATGAGATTTACGACTTCCTGTTGTCAAGCTCTCTTTTTGGCAATACCCCTCACGTCAACTGATGATGGACAGACAGACAGACAGACAGACAGATGGCGACGGAACCCACAAATACTCTCTCTCTCTCTCTCACCAAGTTGACCACGCCAGGCGACGGCCACAGGGCCTTATTGCCGTACAACTTCCTCAGCGGCCCGCCGTCAGCATACTCCTGAATGATGTACAGCCGCCACTCCTGCACGTGATGTCGTACAACACCCGTACGGCACCAGTACGGTGAAAAAAACGACTTATCAACAGCAATACCACTACCACCGGCAAAACAGCAGATATAGTCCTACCGCCCACTTATCGAACCATCCTAACCCCCACAACCACCTCAACCAACACCATCAGGCCACAGTAGTCTTAGTAGTAGTAGGTACTCGTCATCTAGGCTCAATAGATAGTCATCTAGGCTCAATAGATAGTAGGTACTCGTCATCTAGGCTCAATAGATAGTAGGTGCTCCGCACCTAGTTGTCCCCTTCTTCCCCTTTAGTTCCCCTAAAGGGGAAGACGTATGTTTTTGTAGGTTATTGCCTGACTAATGGATGTTATCAGCTGCTGCTTTGTGATTGGGGATAATGTTTTGGGTTGGGTTTTTGGTATATGTGTAAAGTATAATATATGGCTGCAATACAGGTGTAGGTACAGTCCAGATTTCGGTATGGACATGGATCGTTCATACCATGTTGAACACTGCCCATCCCATCAGCATGTGGCCTTTGCCGTCACGCATACATACGTACATACACACATACAAACGCTCATACGTACAACACTCCCGACGTCGCTTTAGGACTTTGGCAGTTGATTCTTAATTTGCGCGTTGAATTGCGGTCCCTTCTTCGTCCCGTCCCCTGCCGTCCTCTTTTCTATGTAATATTGAAACGAATAAAAATCGGACACCGGGTCTATAGAGTTTCGTTCGTAAGACCGTACGCGTTTGAGTTAATATAACGTCCTACTTTCTAATTTTATTTTTTGTCTTCTGTCCCCTTCGTGAGGATACTCTCCCTCTTTTTTTCCCCTGCGCTCGGTAACTTGGCTTTGCTGGGGCCGCTGTTGGACGCACCATCACCACCCGCCCCACCGCCACCACCATCTTCAGGGGCAAGTCGGGCCGCCATCAGACGGTGAGTGGGTGGTTGGAAACGTTAGGCAGCCCAGTGTTTCTTTTGGTAATATATTACTTTTTTGGGAATAAAGGGGGGTCTGAGCCTGGAAGAAATGGAATCGTTGGTCAGTTGGCCGTACCGGTTCATTACTTCGGCCATAAGTCGCCCCAAATGCCTGCCGACAGTGTACATATATATAACTTTGCCTTCGCGTGCTCACGACGTTTATGGACAGTCAAAGTGGCTCCGCGCCCTGCTCACAGAGACACTGGCGCCCATGCAGTTAGGTGCACAGAACGATGGTGGTACGGCATGTGTGTTTCCGTCAGGTGTTGTTTACAGCACACCTTAAGGACTTTGAGGGGGGGGGTCTGGGGGGGCGCAGCCCCCCCCAGCGACTAAAAAAATAGGAATTGTAACCGCAAGAAACACCCAGTTTGTTACTCTAGGGTACTAGGCCCAAAACGAAAATAAAAACTCTGGGGCAGCCGTAGCAGAGTAGTGGCGTGAACAGGCAGCAGCAGCAATGTCCACATGAAGATTGCTGCTGTCGGTCCGTCGTTGTCTGAAGTCGCCGTTTCGAATCCAGGTGCCATTCTAATCCAGCTGCTCTCCCATTTCCGATTTCCCCCTTCCCCTTACCTTTCCCTCTCTCTCTCTCTCTGCCGCTCCTTGACCGGCTTCCTTCCCCCTCCCCCTCCCCCCTTTCCGCCCCTCCCCGTCCCGCTTGTCGTCGTCTACATCACTACACCGCTATACCCCTACCTCCCCCCCCACACACACAACACACAACCCTACCCCCCCACACACACATACATACATACATGCAACCACCCAAGTGTTCTCGCTGGGTGTGATGCTATGGGAGCTCTACCACGGCCGCCGCGCCGGCATCCGCACCGACCAAGGCCCCCGGTATAGCAGCATCTTCCCCGCCTTCCCACCCTCGTGCCCGGAGACCTACCGGGCAGTGGCGCTTCATTGCTTGCAACGTCAGCCCCAAAACAGGCCGCCAGCGATCCTTGTGGAGGCGCACCTGGAGCGCCTCATGGCCGCCGTCGCGACGGCAGTGCCGGTGGCGACGCCGCCGTCATCACCGTTGATGTTGTCGCCGCCGCCGCCGCCGCATCCGCCGCATCCGCCGCAGCGCATGCCGGCGGCTCTCATCAGTCCGGTCTTGCAACGTGCTCCTGGTCCTCCGCCGCCTCCTGCTCCTCCCCCTCCTCCTCCCCCTCCAGAGCTGGGCTCTCTAGCGACAGGAGCAGCAGGGGACTCTTTCACGGGGTCGAGTATGCTGCCGTCGACGCAAGGCCACGGAGCCGGGGCCAGCAGTGAGACAGACAGACAGACAGACAGACAGACAGACAGACAGACAGACAGACAGACAGACAGACAGACAGACAGACAGACAGACAGACAGACAGACAGACAGACAGACAGACAGACAGACAGACAGACAGACAGACAGACAGACAGACAGACAGACAGACAGACAGACAGACAGACAGACAGACAGACAGACAGACAGACAGACAGACAGACAGACAGACAGACAGACAGACAGACAGACAGACAGACAGACAGACAGACAGACAGACAGACAGACAGACAGACAGACAGACAGACAGACAGACAGACAGACAGACAGACAGACGACGGAACGAATTCCTAGGAGGCCATCTGGCGCCGCCGCCGACGTACAACGACGTACACATCACCAAAACGGCTATACTATATATAGAGATTATGTGAACAGTAGTTTATCTGTGGTATAAATCTGCGCGCCGACGGGCGGAGATGGGCGGGGAAGACAGGCAAAGATTGTGTACGGGTGCGTCCTGGCAGGATTCAGTTCCAGATCGAGATCCAGATCCAGGCGATGTGTGTTTAAAACTCAAAAGGTGAGTCAGGCTACGTAGATTCCAGATTCAGGTCCAGATCCAGCAAGCAGGAATCACGCAGCATGTTTGATGTGGTGACGTGTACGGTACGGCACTGCCGTAAAAGCAACGAATCTCTCTAGAATCTTCACACTTTGAGGAAAAGGTGTTGACAATGTAATGTTACAGAGTGGGAGGCTTCTGGGCCACTTTATCACATTGTCAGTTCTACGATTTATCACCTTATAGCACCATCCACCACTACCACACTGTCTTCGCCATACGAACTGTAAGTCCAAGGCGGCGGATCCAGCCTTCAGGGACCCCTCCTCATCATTCACCCGAACATCCGAAGAGTCGGAGGGTTTGGCAATCGCCACCGACCCAGCGTGCGAATCTGGTTCATCAACTGTGACCTCAACTCCACATCTCAGCAGCTAGCCTTAATCTCGTTCTCCCGAGTAATCCGGGGGTCTTCCCGGGAATCGAACCCAGGATCTTAAACCGCTCTTTGCAGTAGTGTCTACCCAGACCAGACCAGATTTAATAAATAGCATGTGTCAGACTGCGAATTATACAACTCGTTGGAACGACGGCCCGACTTGGCCTTGCAAGGCACTTTCACGTACACACCACATATGCACTTAAATCAGGTGAATACACACTGGCCGAAACGTCAGAGTACGGTAACCCGGTGCGGCCGCCATTTGCATGAGCGTTGTCGTCCACAGCCACTACAGCCAAAACAACTGTGTGGTGGGAACTCAATTCAATTCAATTCAGCTAAGCAACAACAGTAAATAAAATTTTGGGAGGGCCTTCCTTCGGAGCCATCACGCGCAGCGTACAGCGTACTTTTGAATTTTGGATGGAACAACCGAAATAATAATGAGATGATGCGTCCAAAACGTT
>NW_003307588.1:1049062-1066989 GCF_000143455.1 Volvox carteri f. nagariensis | reverse complement strand
GTAGTCGAAACCCGAATCCTTGAGCTTGGTACGCAGCTGAATGGTGCGCTTAACGTAATCCTCGACGCGCTCATCGTTACCCTTCTTGAGGCTGCGTATTTGTGCGTCGTAGAGTAGCTGGTGCCCTTTCTGATTCTCGCTGTGGATCTTCTTCAGATATGCCCATCCAGCAGCTGATGTCGCGCACTGATCAATCTCCTGAAGGAACTTGTCGCCGACCATCATGATCAGCGCGGCCTTCGCCATTAAACCTTTCTCGACAGAGGTAATAGGAGCAGAGTTGACTACATCCCAATAACCATCCAGAATCAGGGCATTTCTTGCCCTCGGCTCCCATTGCGGGTAGTCGGCGATCGACTCCAACTTCGGGACCCGCTTCGATTGTTCGGCCATTTCGCAAATCCGGCTGTATGTAGCCTCCCTGCCTGCAGCCAGGCTCAAATGTACCAGAGCCGCTCTTATCCTGAGACTGCAATCCCGCAGTTGGCTGGTTCCGGCAGACCGCGACACTATCCTTGCGCGGGGCTCATAACCTGAAAACTAAGCAGCGAATACAGAGCGATCACCTCGTTATACGTTACATAGGTCTGGGATTAGAGTGAGGATAAAAGGCAAGACCCTGCCATAAATACAAAGTGTATCTCGGAAATCCGCTCCAGAACCAGTACAGGTATCCCGCCAAACTACGATATGCAGGAGTTCTGGACGAGATATCAACATAGACCTCTGTGATGCGAGTTCTTCCTCAGTCGAGATCCGCTTCAATGAGCGTTTGTCGCTTCAGTCTGCTTCGGAACGAACACAGCCGGGCGGAATTTGACGCTAGAGGAAATAAGCCATAGAGCAAGAGAAAAATATCTCGCGGAAATAGAAAATAACCCTGGTCATTCCCCTGATTTACGCCTAAAGAGAAAGCCGATATTACAGCACCTGTGTAAACGTAAGGAGTAGGTTTGTAGCTGGCAAGGGATGGGGATGGGACCCTGGCTGACAGCTTTCGGATCTGAACACAGCTGCAGGATGGGGATGGCCCTGGTCGAAGGGATTGGGAAGGGACCCTGGCTGGCAGGATGAGGATTGGGGGAACACAGCTGCAGGATGGGATTGGAAACCCTGGCCATAGGATTGGGGATGGGACCCAGGCTGGCAGGATGGGAAACCTGTCTCAAAGGATGGGATTAGCACCGGGCCCCTAAGATGGGAGATGGGAGTCGGTCACCCCAGCCAGGATGGGGGGATGGCTGACCACTACCACCCCCCGGGATTGGGGGATTAGACCGTTTTTGCAACCCTCTGGGCTTATGGTCGGTGACGGCAGTGAACTTCGCACCTTCCAAGTAACAACGCCAAACCTTGAGTGCATGCACGAGAGACAGCAACTCACGATCAGAAGTGTGGTAGTTACGTTCGGCAGGAATCAACTTACGACTTTCGTAAGCGATCGGACGACCTTGCTGAAGCAGAATAGCACCTATGGCAAAATCCGACGCATCGACGATAACCTCATAAGGCAGCGACGGATCTGGAAGGGCCAGCAGAGGAGCGGAAGACAAGGCTTTCTTGACCTGCTCGAAGGCGCGATCACATCCTTCGTCCCAGTCCTCAGGCCAGCGAGCTTTGGACGACAGAAGGGACGTAAGGGGAGCGACCATCTGCGAATAGCCCTGCAAAAACTTTCGAAAGTAGTTGGCAAGACCAAGAAACGAACGTAACTCCGAAATGTTGCGAGGCTTCGGCCACTCTTGTACGACAGCAGTTTTGCGCGGATCAGGACGAACACCCTCAGGCGAAACTACGTGTCCCAAGAAAGTGACAGAACGCTTAAAGAACTCACACTTCGAGAGCTTGCAGTAATACCGATGTTGCTGCAGACGCTCCAGAACTGTACGAACGTGGTCGACATGCTCATCAGCAGTACGCGAGAAGATGAGAATATCGTCGTGGTAGACCACAACGAACGGAAGGTCCTGCAAAATCGAATTCATTGCGGACTGGAAAACAGACGGAGCATTAGTTAGACCGAAAGGCATCACCTTGTACTGGAAATGACCAAAAGGAGTGCGAAAAGCAGTACACTCACGCTCATCCTCGCGAATAAGCAACTGGTGATAACCCTGCGTAAGGTCTAACGACGAAAAGACAGATGCGCCACGCAACCTATCGAGGAGGTCGTCAATACGCGGCAACGGATATCGATTCTTGATGGTGATGCGATTGAGCTGACGATAATCAACACACATGCGAAGCGTACCATCCTTTTTGCGCGCGAACAGGATAGGCGCACCGAAGGGCGACGAAGATGGCTCAATGAAGCCCTGCGACAACAGCTGCGTAATCTGGCGTTGCATTTCGTCACGTTCAGCTTGCGAATAGCGGAACATACGCTGAGCAGGCGGACGTGAACCAGGCTCTAACGGAATGACGGAAGGCAAACCACGATCGGGCGGCAAATCAGCCGGCAGCTGGTCCGGAAACAGGCCCTCCTTATCTAACAGCAAAGCACGCATTCGTAACTCAGCAGGAGAGTCGCCCGGAACCACAGTGCAAACCTTTTGAGCAAAAGACGACAGCTCAGGCGAAGCAGAGGGCGGAGACGCGGAAGAGGTCGAGTCGACAGTAGAGACCATGCAGAGAAGGAACTCATAACCTTCACGAATGGCCTGCATAAAGCCGACATGACAGGGCTCTTCCAACGGGGGTAGGTCAGGGAAAGGGCTAGACTTCAGTACAGGTTGACCAGGATGGCGAGTTAAACGCGCGGTGCAGGCATACGGGGTAAGCACAGCACCGACAGACGTAACCCAGGGGTCACCCAGCACCAAGTCATAACCAGGAGCGAGATCAAGCACGGCACACTGCAACCTAGCTTTGTAACCCTGCAAGCGAATAGGTACCTCAGCAAACCCTACCAAGTCGTAGTCCGACCATCGCCCAAAGTGACGGTGAGGGCGGGATGTGCGTTGTCCGATGGTTGAACCGCCAAACCGATGCGTCGAGCAAAACCTGCACTTAAAAGGGCTGAAGGCATGCTTCCGCTATCGATGAGGATGGAAGCATCCGATGCTTCCATCCTCGGACTGACACACTTTACCTCGAAACTGCATAGTCAAACCTTCCGAAACGGAGAAAGGTAAGGGGGCGACGTCAGCATCGGAAGCAGATATCGGAGGGTCGTACCAGAACTCGACAGGACTGGTTAAACCTGCAGAACGACGCCTGCCTATCGCAGCCACAACATCATACAGGTGATAACCAGCGTGGTACGTACGAAGCTGTTGTCCGGCATGACTCAGCTTCGGACAACGAAGAACGACACTTATCAGCGACCCACTTAGGCAACAGAAAACCACCTGATGTTGACTGCGGTGCGAGACTTTTGCAGTTCAAGTAGTGCGACAGATACTCCCTAGCGTGAGAGGGAGGCGGATGAACGAAAACGTGATGTCCGGCACAGCTGGAAGACAGAAAGCTGTGCGGAGTCGAACTGAATTTGGGGCACATAGCTGATCGACGCGAAGGGGCAAACAAATCCCAAGTAAAATGTCGACCAGTCAAACGCTGAAGCTGCTCGAATTCGGAAGTGCGAAGTATACGAGTCGACGGAATAGGTGCAGAGGCAATCGGAACACTCGAATTAGTCTTTGTATTACAAGATCGACGAGGCTCAGCAGTAAGAGCAGCAAAGACAGCAGCGTCCTGACGCGCGAGTTGCACCAACGGCGAAGTCTGTTTAGACGAAGTAAACTTGCAATTACCAAACGAAGCCGTACCTAACGAGGTAGGCGATAATGAAGCAGCGACAGGTGAACGAGGCGAACGAGCCGGAAGCAGAGGCTCACAACTGGGAACGGGGCAGTCTTGCACACAGGACGTACTAACGCCAACAGATGTGCCCAACTGTTCACAAAACTTAGCCCCCCCCTAATTGTCCTTACGATAATAAAAGAATTTGCCCGAATTAAACGATGATTGCTTCAACGGGCAGCCCGCCACCTTATGGTCCGCACCTCAGCAAAGCAAACACTTATCAGCGCGCATCAGCTCGTTATGAAGCTGAGTTGAGAGCCCATCTACAAACAGGCCGAACTGCTTCTCCTGACCCATCGGAGGCGCGATACACTTATCCCGAGCAGAAGAAGGATTAAACGCGGCCTTGAAGCGTTTGGACGAACCAGAACCAGAAGCGCCCTCGTTCTCGTGGAGCTTCTTGGGCGGCTTGGTATCCGAAGTCGAAGCTACCTCGGCGCAGAAGCAGCTCCTGCTTAAACAGCTCCCAGGAAGCCCAGCGCTTCAAAGCTCCAGTGTCCTGTTGCCAGCGAAGGGAAGAGTACAAGGACTCCGGACTCAGCTCGAGGGTGTAGTAAACAAGAACGCACTCGGGAAGCTCCGGCATCAACACACGGATGTCCTCCACATGCTGGATGAGAAGGTCAGCCGTAGGGAAGTCGCCAGGCTTCGTACTCCAGAGTTTCTGTAGGCCAATCAACAGCGGCAGCGTGGGATTCTCGCCGCAGTTCTTAAGGAACCAATCCTCCAACCATTCTAGACTTGGAATGAAGCCACCCTGCATCACAACAGCCGAATGCAAGGCCAAACGAAGACGAAGAGGTTCCAACGCCGCGATGAAGGCGACCGCGACATCCTTCGATTGAATGGGTAGACCGCAGCGTTGCAGTTCATTCTGAATAGCGATTTTCTGCAATGTCCAACCCTGAGCCAGGGTCAGTTGCTGTTTTTCTAGGGAATCTGGAGACATCTCCAGCAATTTGTCGAAACGTGGGTAAGTGGGCGCCTTCTCCATAAGCGATAAGGAAGAAGCGTGATTGGTGACTTCAATGACCGTATTGTCGCGGTCGGCGGCGGCCACGACAGGAGGATCAGGCTCAGCAGCAGACATGAGATACGACGGCGGAAGCGAAGTAAGCTAGGATCGAGAAGTCTCGAAATACCAATGTTACGTTCGAGCCTATTTAAGCAGCATTCCACTTGTGTGGTGGGACCAAAAGACCCCGAGTGATGGGTGGTGAGCCGTCTTATCGACCGGCCACCGACGGAAGTACGGCAAAGCGAACCAGATTAGATGAAGGCCCTATGGCGAAGGCCAAACTTCACCGACGAACGATAACGAATAGGCGAATGAGAGTAATGTAACAGCTCATGCTCGTTACAGTTACCCTCTCCCGCGCGTTGACGACCTGCTTGACAAGCTGCGCGGTTCAGCCTTCTTTAGCTCGATTGACCTCCAGCAGGGGTACAACCAGATTCGTATTTCCGAGTCCGATATTCCAAAAACCGCGTTTCGCACCCCGTTTGGTCACTTTGAGTACACGGTCATTAGTTTCGGTTTAACTAACGCTCCTGCCACCTTCCAAGCCGTTATGGATCGTATTTTTCGGCCGTATATTGACAAATTCCTAATCGTCTACCTGGACGACATCCTTGTATTTTCTAAAACGCGCGAGGAGCACCTGCAGCACTTGCGCTCAGTCCTCCAGGTACTACGGCAAGAAAAGTTTTACGCCAAACTGTCCAAGTGCCATTGGGCGCAACCCCAGGTGGAGTACCTTGGCCACATCGTCTCTGCCGGCGGTGTTCGGATGGATCCCCGTAAAACTGCTGCTGTACGGGACTGGCCAGCGCCCACCTCTCTGCAGGAACTTCGTAAGTTCCTGGGGTTGACGAACTATTTTCGTAAGTTTATTGCGCGCTATTCTGTAATAGCTGCGCCCCTGACCAACCTGACTCGTAAGGGTGCGTTTTCATCGCCTGCCGCGTGGACAGCTGAGTGCCAGCAGGCGTTTGACGTGTTAAAGCGTGCGGTCGCCGACGACCTTATCCTGCGTTTTCCCGATTACTCGTTACCGTTCCGTGTGGAGGTAGTGACTGACGCTTCTCTTTACGGATCCGGTGCTGTTCTGTTGCAGCAAGGCCGTCCTGTGGCCTTCACGAGTAGGAAGTTTTCGGGTGCCGAAACCCGTTACACCACGGGGGAACAGGAATTGCTCGCTGTCCTACACGCGCTGAAAGAGTGGCGATGTTATCTTGAAGGCAGGGCCTTCACGCTTAAGACGGACCATAAGCCCCTTACGTTTCTCCAGGGTGTGCCTTCGTTAAACCGCCGGCAGGCTAGGTGGATGGAGTACTTAGCGCGGTTTAACTTCGACTGGGAGTACCTGTCGGGCTCTTTGAATGTGGCTGACGCTCTCAGTAGGCACCCTTCACTACACGCAGCCATCCTGTGTGTCGCGACGCGCCGTGCCGCATCAGTGGACCTGTCGGTTTCACCCTCCGGTTTGTCCTTGCGGATTAAGGCTGCCATCGCTACTGACCCTTGGTTTGCTGACAAACATAACACGGGTCACCTGCTGCTGCAAGACGGTCTCTGGCTTCGCAGGGAGGGCTCCTATCGGCAAATTGTCGTCCCTAACGATGATTCCCTGTGTCGTGAGCTCCTATCTCGCTTTCATGATGGACCGTTAGCAGGACACCCTGGCTGCACGCGGATGGTCGAAATCCTTCGTCGTTCTTTCTGGTGGCCTCGGATGGCTAAAGACGCGGAGAATTACGTTCTGTCCTGCGATTTGTGCCAGCGCAACAAGTCTGCTTCGGGTAAGTCTCATGGACTGCTACAGCCTTTGCCTGTCCCTGGGGCTCCTTGGGAGAGCGTGTCCATGGACTTCGTTGTTGCGCTGCCCAAAACTGAGGGGGGATACGACGCGGTGCTGGTGATGGTTGACCGCCTGACGAAAATGGTCCACCTTGCACCCACCACGTCATCCTGCACTGCAGAGCACACCGCACGTCTGTTCTTTGACAACGTTGTGCGCCTGCATGGCGTTCCCAAGGCTGTCGTGACTGATCGCGGTAGCCAGTTTACTAGTAAATTTTGGGACGCCCTGGGGAAATTGGTAGGCATGCGGGTGAATCTTTCTACTGCTTACCACCCCCAGTCTGACGGTCAGACCGAGCGTACTAATAGGACCCTAGGTGACATGCTTCTGTTTGGGACACCTATCTGACTGCGGCAGAGTTTGCTATCAATAACGCCGTTAATCGTTCGACTGGCCAAAGCCCGTTCTTTCTGAATTACGGGTACAATCCTGTTCTGCCTGTGTGGCGTGAACTTGATATTAATGTACCCGCGGCTAAGATCTTTGCCAAGTCGTTCGTGTCCCGTCTGACCGAGGCTAAGGCCTGCCTGGACTCAGCTCAACAGCGTACTGCCGACTACTACAACAAGTCAAAGCGAGACGTCACCTTCACCAAGGGCCAGCTGGTCATGCTAAGCACCAAGAACCTGCGTTCTCTGGCCGAAGGCTCTCGTAAGCTGTTGCCTCGCTGGGTTGGGCCTTATCCTGTTGTGCGCATGGTCGGTTCGGTCGCAGTACAACTCGAACTGCCCTCAGAGATGCGCGTTCACCCTACCTTTCACGTGTCTTTGGTCCGTCCATATCGTGGGTCTGTACCCATTCCGGCAGCGCCTGCGCCTCCTGCTGTTACAGAGGCTGCGCCTACTACTTGGTTGTCTGGCAAACAAACCATGTATGCCGTTGAGTGTATATTGGACTACCGGACCCGGCGCGTGGGTAAGGTTAAGCGCAAACGCACTGTGCACGAATACTTAGTGAAATGGGCTGGGTATTCGTCCGAACACAACAGCTGGGAACCGGCACGCAACTTCACCCCGGATCTGAAACCGTTGCTAGACGCGGCTCGTCTGCAGGCCCAGTCCAAGGTTGCAGCGCGGTAGCTGATATGGCCAACCTTGGTTTGCACGGTGACCCTTCTGCGACGAGGACGTCGCATCTGGGGGGGGACAGTTGTTGTATCCTGTACGCTTACTGTTAAGCTCTAGGCTCGGTTGCCTAACGGTCAGATGCCGGTTCGTTCAGTTCTAACACTGTTGTTATTAACTAATACCTGTTTGTATCCGCTGTCGTTGATAACAGGTTAAACTAATACTGATATTAGTTATTGGCGGCTTACAACTGCTGCTAGTTCGCCATCCTAATGCCGCACTGCTGCGGAAGTCCATACCGGCGTATGGGCGGGGGCTTTACCTGCGTAAAGCTGGAACCTGCGTTCCTGGTTCGTCTGCTTCACCGGGCGAGAGTAGTTCCTGTGAACTATGGTCAACCGAACATCACACCGCCCAGTCGTACTGGGAACTTATCGGTGCGAGGCCCAAGTGGTTGCTACAACGACTATTTATTCGTTCCACTTGTCTCAACCGGTATCTTTCGATACCACCATCTATGGTTGTGTCGTCTTAAGGATACTACAATGTTGGAGGCCATGCAATGGGAACCCGCGGCTGCACGTCTGGCGAGGATATTGGAACGTATGTGGGCTCACCGAAACTCAATTACCCCCTTTAGACGCTAGTCTGGGCTGATGTGCGGTGTTTTCCTTTCCTCCGTGGCTTTTAGGCGTTGTAGTATTACCCTTGGGCCCTCGGCTCGTATGGGTAGTCTTACAGGTATGGGGTCACGCACCCCCAACCATGTAACACACACACACGCATAGCACGTCTTCGTCGCAATTAAGCCCGTGAAATTTTACGGGTGCTGTGCATTACGGCTTGGGGGATTACGGGTCAAGACCTTGTGATTACGGTTAATGTAACCTGTGGATGACTTCCAGCACGGGCAACCAACAAAATGTCACCTATGTTCTTCCTTATAAAAGGAATGCTTTGGCAACTTAAAAATAAGCATGTTTACATATTTTCTTGGCCGGTAATTACATGTGAAGACCACGTGATTACGGGTAAACATGAATTTACGGGTGAAAACCTTTCCCAGAGTGTAGTTTTAAAACTAAGGAAAGGGAAATTCCTGTGACACCCAGAGGGGAGTTAGCGGAAATGTCTGTGGAGAGCCTCAAAACCACCTAATCTTGAGGCAGGATGAACAACTGCATACAATCTGCCCGGTTCATGCCAGGTATATAGCTTCTACCTGTGCCACCTGTGGGGGACCTGCCTGTGGCACATGATAATACAGCTCAGGCATATGCCGCACAGCTTGAGTGACTGCTGCATCTCAGAACCCCAAAAGCAACGATCCACTCCTCATGCTTTCAGGCAAATGCATCCATGGGTTTTGCCCTTGCAGCTCCATTCAGTTTTCCATGTGTAACAGCCGTCCCTTACCTTAGGCTCTTCTGTGGAAGTGTTGGGTTGCAAGGCAGTGGGAGGAGAGGGCCTCAGCCACAAAGGACGGCCAAGGTTTAGTAGTGAGAAATGATACGGGAAATCGGAGTTTGAAGACATATGTCGGGAACTGTGACAGCAAGGTCTTGAACCCTGAAAGTGTCTGGCCGAAGCACTTCACCAGGGTGGCTTAAATGCGGCTCACCTGCCGCCATCTCCATTCCTGGAATTTTGCTGTCGTATGCTAGGTTGTGATAGTGCAACAAAAAGTGAGTTCATACAGTTAACAAGTATGGTTCGTAACTACAGGACAATACCGTTACTGTGATTAAGCTTTAATAGCTTAAAGATATCCTAAGGTAAATGTAGCTTGCTACACCATGCTTCGGGAATACTGCTGCCCCATGGCCATGGGTGGGATGGTACGGACTTCACAGCAAACCAACCAGCAGCTTTTATATATTTCACCTTGGGTACCTGCAACTACTTTGAGAGAACTTGATCATTACCCCACACCTACAACAGTATCCAGCAGCCCATTGATTTGATAGTGACTCCCTGCTTCCACTATGACGACGGGTGATCGCGTTACGTCGCGTTAAATTCGCGTTACGAGGCTTTAACGCGAGTTTAACGCGACGCTAACGCGATGTAACGCGATCTTAAGCACTGATAACGCACCGGTTCGCTTGTGCGTATGGCCTAACGCACATCATCTTTATTCGCATGCGAACGAGCTGAGTAATTTTGGCTGGCAGTGCGTTAGCTTAAGCAACTAACGCAAACTAACGCAAACTTTACGCGATCGTAAACGCGACCAGGTGACTTTTAACGTGAGCGTTACCTTACCTATAGGTGTAACGCATACGCAAGCGAATGGCATACGCGGCTGCGACTGGTGCGAATGCGTATGCATATGCGAATGTGGCGAATGATATCGCGAATTTTACGCGACCCTAAACGCGACCAGGTGACTTTTAACGCGAGCGTTAGCTTAGCTATAGGTGTAACGCAAACGCCTGCGCATGGTGCGAATGCGTATGCACATGCGAATGTGGCGAATGAATTCGCGAGTTTTACGCGACCCTAAACGCGACCAGGTGACTTTTAATGCGAGTGTATCGCCAAACGCAAGGGATTGCGAATGGCATACGCGACTGCGAATCCTGCGAATGCATGTGCTACCATTTGAATTTTACGCGAGTGACTGCGACTTGCGTGCGGGACTGCGAACTGTACGGCCAACCGTGCAATACAAAAGCTTTACAATAGCAGTACACGAGCTGTACAATGTGCAAAGTGCACCGCCGTTGCACATGACCTGCAGGTTCACAGCTGTGAATCACAGCACTCACTGCTTTCTTCATACATTTGAACTATCCCTGAATGACAGGTACGAATTCATAGCAAATCCTAACATGACCGATGCAACTCAGCCAGCAACTCTTACCATGGAAAAGGGTCCAACAGTCTAACGTCAGAAAAAATGGACACACAAATGTTAAGCGCATGTAAATGTACCACAATACAGCCACTATTGTCTTCTTATTAAAGCGCTCAATCCTCGCCTCCGCTGATGTCATCTTCACGAACGACGGCATATATCTGCATATGAAAGGATCACAACAAATCATTGTTTAGGCAGGAACACATAGTTGTGAGCATGTTACGTACAATGACGGCTGTAGGTGTGACACCGGCATAACGTGCCTCGAAATAAGGCAATAAAAAGCATTTAGTTAATAGCCATGGTCTTGCAACCAGAGGCTTCATACCTCCCGAACGGCCGCTACGTGGCCTGCCACGTCCCGTTTGAGCCCGACTCTTGTTCATATCCTTACCACCATCCTTGCGCTTGTCGTATTCCTTGCGGTTCTCCTGCTCGTGTCCTTGGAATGTAAAATGACAAGGCATAATGTCAGTGTATGCACCTGCATGATGGCCACTTACTGCCGGTGCCGTCTAGTCCCCCTTTTCCTGCTTTCCCCTGCTTGCCTGCGAATGAATGGTACGCCATTATAGAGGAAGAAAGACAGATTCTTGTTATGAAGATGCTAATTCATTAGGCTTTACCTTACACTGTCGTCATTGGAGGATCAGCGTGAGTATAAGCAATGCATACGCGCTAAACAACAAATTCAAGATAATCTTATTAGTGCAATGCGCGCAATGAATTACTGCCCTGAGGACACGGGCAGCACTGGGCCTTACGCCCAACTTACTCCCAACTCCCAACTAACCCTCTTACTTAACGCAAGCTCGCATAAGTTGTTGCGCCAGAGATAAATGCCAAAGGAGAAGATACCCCCTCTAACGGTTGAAATACTGAACCACCACGGCGCTTCGTGCCGAGCCGCAAGAGGGCCAAAGACGTGAGAGCTGCCAGACAGGCGCGCACACCGAAACTCCCGAAGCCAAACGCCTCGAAAGACCTCCGAACGACACCCCAGCAGCAGGGGCGGCGGACGCGCCACCTCTACGCAGGCAAAAGAGGGAACAAAATAAACGCAAAGCGCCAACAGACTGACCCACCGCCACCGACGCGACGGATCACTCAACAGTTGCTGACGGACGCCCACTGAAGGAAGGGTCGATAGGAAGCCAAAACATGTGCCCGCTCAGGGGTGACCAAGCGGCCAAAACTAGGGGCTTGAACTGAAACACCGGGTCTGCAACAATGACCGCTCCACGAACCCAGGTCACCGACAGCAGAGAAAACGGACGAAGAAAAGACACAGACCTAATACGACAAACAACAAACACAAGGCCGCGAAATGGAGACACACGAACCCATTCAGCGCCAAAAGAAGTACTCGAACTTAGTCCAGAACCAGCGGTGTTGGAACCGGCGGTACCATCGGATATCAAACAAAGCGAAACCGCTCCGAAATCAGGGGAATTCCAGTCGCTGGTGACACAACACGATGAAAAAATACAACACGCTGCTGAAAGAACGGAAGAAAGGACTCTAATGCAGGATGGACAGCGTGCAACTCCTTCCAACTGATGTGCTCGTAGAGCTCTGGTGCCGACCAATAACCGCGCGCCACACGATCATGCAGGACCGCGCCCCACGAATGGCGCGATGCATCAACTTCAGCAGGACCCTGGTGAATAGCCGCCGAGCACTGGTGGGTAGGGATGTCCGCCCACCACCCAAAGTCACGTAACGACCCACGGGGCAAGCACACTCGACCAGGATAACCAACCGGTTGCTTCACATCATCGTAACAATTGCGGAGAAATAAGAGAGCTGGAGTAAGGGCCAATTTGATGCTCTGTGCAAAACTACAAAACTTAGCCAGCTCGCACTTCTGCACCAGACGCTGATTTTTCTTTGCCGTGATCCGCAACCCGATCGCCAGCCACCACAATTTTGCGAGCTTTTGCTTAGGCACCTCAAACACACCAGCTGCCGTATTGACAGTAATGCCTAAGTGATACACTGACTGCGACGGCTCCCACTGTCCTTGGTGGGATGACATGACAAACCCAAAAACTCGATCATTTCACGCACCCAGCGTGCGCAAAAACGTGCTTGCTCCTGGGAAGTAAACATGATTAGGAAATCATCCAAATACGGTAGTACTCGCGCACCCGGACGTGAAGGACGCTCTGTCTGGGAAACGGGAAAAAACTTGTGGGCCGAGAGCAAGGGGCGAGGGACACTTGTGACCCTGCCCGCCGCAGCCAAAGAATCCCGCCAAATACGCAGCACATTGTGCATGTACTGCTGAAGAGACGGTGTCTCTCTGGGACCTAGCAGACACGGCCAAGAGTAATTGGCCGTTACACGTAGTCGGGAGGTCCGCGACCTGCCACCGATAGCCCCTTGCTTGGGCGTAAACATATTGAGTCTGAGGTGCTGTTACCGACACACAGCAGGGGCTTTAAGGTAGCCTGTCCTGACGGGCGGCCTGTCAGTATTCTAGCACCTTGACAGCCGCCAGTCATAACAGCTTGACGTGGGGCCTTTCGCAGGCCACGGGGCGACACGGCACACCCCCTTCACACCAACATGCCCCCTCGAGTCGCACCAGGGGCCTGACTGCAAACTGCTAGTACTGACGAGCTCGCTCGGCCGCCAAGTCCGCGGTCCAGGCCGGCTGCTCCACGCTCAGCAGACACAATCGCAGCTTGCCAGCCTTCAGCCTGTTGGCTTTGCGGTCTGGTGCCGCAGTCCAAACACACACGGAAAACAGCACGGCACAGCACCTTATGCCCTGCCTATGGCGCCCTTCAGGCACTAACCTGCCCATTCGGGCGCCTGCCCACGCGCCCTTGGTGCCCCCCTACCTCGACACACTTCTTTTGAGCCCTCAGCATTTTTCCACTCCCCCCTCGCATGGTGCTCTGTCGATCTAAGTGACGCCCAGCACCGTGCGGCAGTGCACGAACTTGATTTCACCCAGTGCCTTGGTGAGAATGTCAGCCACCGTGTTGTTGGTGGTACAATAGCTGAGCTTAACCTCACCGCGCACGGCCGTTTCACGCATGATGTGGTGGTGCACATCGATATGCTTGGAGCGCACCAACGTGATGGGGTTGTTGCCGAGGCTGAGCACGCCTTGTGAATCCAGCTGGATGTTGATGGCGCCGGGTGACAGGTCCAGGTCGCCCGCCAGCTTGCGCAGCCACATAGTGCCTCGTGCACGGCTGCTGCGGCGGCCTGGTACTCGGCCTCGAGGCAGCCAAGGTGCGCTGCAACTGGCTGCTCCAGCTGACCGCTGCACTGCCGAGCAAGAATGTGTAGCCCGTGGTGGACCGGCGGGTGGCTGGGTCGCCGGCCCAGTCCGCATCACTGTACCCGCCGAAGTTGCTGGTGTCGCTGCTGCTGTCGCCACGGTACCACAGCCCGAGTGTGCAGGTGCCGGATAGGTAGCGCATCATGCCCAGCACGAGGCCCATGTGGGCCTTGGTGGGGACGGGCATGTGTCACACGAGCATGCTCAGAGTGTGTGTAATGTCCGGGCGTGTGCTGGTGGCGAGGTATTTCAGCTCGCCCACCAGCACACGGTAGTCGCTGCCATCAATCACTGTCGGCTGGGCGTCGCTGGCTGGCAGAGCACACATGCCCTGAGGCAGCAGGGTGGCGCGCGGCTTGGCATTCTCCAGGCTGTGGCGCTGCAGCAGCTGCTCCACATAGCGCTGCTGCGTGAGCACGATGCAGCGGTTGCGGCCATCCTGGACGATCTTCATGCCGAGGTAGTAGTGCGCCTCGCCAAGGTCACGCACTGTGAAGCAACCGGCGATGGCTGCCTTGGTGGCCACGACCACTTGCAGGTTGTCCGCCGTCACCAGCATGTCGTTGGCAGTGTGCTCTGCACTGTTGCCTCCGCCGCCGCCACTGCCATCGGGCATGTTAGACTTCGTGCTGTCAGCGCTACCACCTGAGCAGCGGTGGACTTCCCGACTCTCCGCCGCTGCCGCTGCTGCTGCTGTCGGGGGGGGCGGGCTGACACTGACCGGGGCCAGCGGGAGTGTGCAGGGACTGCCGTTGACTGCGGGTGTTGGGGTGGAGGGGTGGTGTTGGGGTCACCGGGGGTGGGGCGGCCGCTGGGGTCGGCAGCTTGGTGGGCGGTGTAGAGCTGCCGATGGGGTCGCTGCCGCCGGGGCAGGCGGGGCTAGTGCCGAAGGGGGTGCCCGCCCGTTGTGAACCGGGCTGTGGCTGTCATCATTGAAGGTGACGTCGCTGCTCACGGTCACCTTGCCCTCAATGAGGATGCTGTGGGCGGCCGTGCCGTGCTCCGGTCGGCGGTAGGTTTCCGCCTTTGCACGAGGACCGAGTTTGTCCTGCTGGCTGGGTGGGATGCGGACGTAGGCCAGGCAGCTGAAGGTGTGGCGGTGGCTGATGTCGGGGGGGGACGCCGTGATAAGCTGCCCACAGTGTGGCCTCCCGGCCCTGAGAGGGGGAAACATTGCGCAGGAGGTTGGTGTAGAGCACAGCCTCCGGCCTGTAGCTGCCCGGGAGTGCTGCGTCGTGCAGCATCGTCCGCACACGGCCGAGGAGCATGTGGTTGAGTCACTCCACCATCCGTTCTGCTCCGGGGTGTATGATGCCGAGTGGGTGTGCACGGTGCCGTGCTGGCGCAGCCACTGCCGCAGTTGCTCGGTGATGTACTCACCGTGTTTGTCGCTGTGCAGCATGTGCACCCGTGCATGGTTCAGGTGGTGGGCCTCCAGCTGCGTCACCATGTCCTGCAGCACTTCACCCACTTGGCCTTTGCTTGCCAGCGTGCGGACGGCGGACAGACTGGTGGCACCGTCCAGCAGCATCAGCAAGTAGTGTGTGCCCCCTCGGCCCATGGTCGGCATGGGCCCGCACAGGTCAGAGTGTATGACCTCCAGTGCGTGCTGCGGCCGGTTGCTGCGGCTGGGATGGGCGGTTACGGTGGCTTTCATGGTGACACAGGCCTCGCAGACGGTCTCCGCCGCCTGGCGTAGTGCTGCTGGAGTGACCTGTGGTCCCTGCACCAGCTACTTGCTGATCAGCTGCTCCAGCACGCGGTAACCGAGGTGACCGTACTGGCGGTGCAGGCGCTGTGCTGCCGCTAGTTTGGCGACTGAGCATTCGGCGGCCCCGGGGCTGCCGTTGCCTGGTTGCCCTTTGCCGTTGCTGTCACCGTCCGGCTGGCCTCCACCGGTGTGGCTGCCGGCGGTGCTGCCGCCACGGGCGCTGGGGACAGCGGCGGCACTTCCGCCAGCACTTCTAACTGCGGCCTGGCCCCCACCGGCTCTGTCGCCCACGGTGCCGAGGGCATTGACGGTGACGTCGGTCGGCGCCTGCAGGTCCACGTCCATGCGTAGTGCCCACACGCATTCCATGCAGTGATAGCCGGGCTGTTGTGAGGGAGGCCGATGCATGAGAACCAGCAGCCCGTCTTGTCCGTGCTGAATGTGCCTATGCAGCTGCGTGTCACGAGAAGGTTGACAGATGTTAGGATGAGGCCCGAGCTGGGGACGTGCAGCATGTTGTGCAGCCGGACATTGTGTCCATCACGTGTACACAGGTGCAGCTGCACTGTTCCCATGACATCGGCCAGCTGGTTGTTGCCCCACTCGATCAGCCGTGGCGCGCCGGCGGGGACGTGGTTGTGCAGCAGGGAGTGGTCACCCGTGAGGTGGTACGGTGAGCCTGAGTCGAGGATGACTCGTGAGCTGCTGCCACTGCCGTCGATGACCAGCACTGTGGCACGGCTCTGGCGTGAGCTGCTTCCGCTGCTCCCCGAGCCGCTGCAGTGTCGCCGCCGTTGCGGTGGCTGTTGCCGCATCAAGCACGGCCGCGTTCACGTGTTCCGTTGGCCCCGCTGTTACCGCCATTGCTGCTGCCAGTGTCCCTGCCGCCGCCGTCACAGTGGCGGTTGCGGCTGCCTCAACTGATGTTGCCGGCGGCGTGCAGCTGCTCGAATGCGTTGCTGTGGTGAAGGCCGACGGACTCGTCCGCCTGCTTAACGGGGCACTCGCAAATGTAGTAACCAGGCTGTCCGCAGTAGCGGCAGGTGTCGCCGGCCCCCACGGCGCCTGCAGCACTGGCGGTGCTGCCGACTCCACTGGTGGCACGGCCAGGGCCGACAGCTCCCACCAGGCTGGTCTTGCTTGCTTGGGTCTTGAGGTTGTTGTCCTTCTCCCGCAGCATGAGCACGAGCTGTGGGGTCGTTAAGTTGGGCTGATACATCGTGAACTCGATGGTAATGGCGTACTGTGGAGGCAGGCCATGGAGAATGGCGTGGCGCACTGTGCTCTCGTCCCACTGGCCGCCGGCCACAATTATATCGCTACGGAGCTGCTCTGCCCGCTAAATGAAGTCAGCGGTTGTCTCCCCATCGCGCATGTTCAGCTGCATCTGCGGCTCAACCAGGCTCAGCCGGGCCTGGGATGCAGAACGGAACTGTTGCTGTAAGAGCTGCATGGCGGCGAGACCGGTTGGGCAATTCATGAGCAACTGCTTGATGGGCAGTTCACAGGACAGACGCAGGTAGCTGAGCGCCTGTGCGTCCTCCTCCAGGGCGTCTTGGGAGTTGCGGCTCGGAGGCGACGGGTTGTTGATGTAGCTCTTCAACTTGGACGTTGCGAGGACATCGCCTAACTCGCCGAGCCAGTGGGAGTAGTTCGACCCATCCCAGAGGATGACGGTCTTACATCCCTTCCCCATGATGGTTGCCTAGCGAGCGTGACTGATGAAGACGCGTTCCCCGCCGCTTTTCTAACAACTAGTTAATGTTATGATTCATCGTTGGTCCGGCGTACGACGGCGCCTGGTGCGATTTATGCGTCCGGAAGCCCTTTCAGCCTCCAGGCATGTCCCCACCTGCCTCACAGCCACCGACGCATCTCACGGCGGGGGTCTAATTGCGTGCGCGTATGGATGCTCCTATTCCTGCCGCCTTTCTAACAACTAGTGAATGTTATGATGCATCGTTGGTCCGGCGTACGACGGCGCCTGGTGCGATTTATGCGTCCGGAAGCCCTTTCAGCCTCCAGGCATGTCCCCACCTGCCTCACAGCCACCGACGCATCTCACGGCGGGGTTCTAATTGCGTGCGCGTATGGATGCTCCTTTTCCTGCCGCCTTTCGAACAACTAGGTAATGTTATGATGCATCGTTGGTCCGGCGTACGACGGCGCCTGGTGCGATTTATGCGTCCGGAAGCCCTTTCAGCCTCCAGGCATGTCCCCACCTGCCTCACAGCCACCGACGCATCTCACGGCGGGGTTCTAATTGCGTGCGCGTATGGATGCTCCTATTCCTGCCGCCTTTCTAACAACTAGTTAC
>NW_003307588.1:1047262-1049012 GCF_000143455.1 Volvox carteri f. nagariensis | reverse complement strand
ACAATAACTCCACGCTTCCGCTCTGTCAGTCCTCCCGTCAGGTGAGCGACTGCTACATTGGTATCGAGGGTCAAGTTCGATCCTCCTTGACGCGATGCGCTACAATAAGGCCGCGCTAAAGCGTTTGACTAAATTCCTTAAGCTTCAAAAATTGTATGAAAGGTACCGCGAAGCATCCCTTCAGGAACAGGACCCTACTGCGCCCGAGGCTACTGAGTCCGACGACGAAGACGAACGCCCTTTGGCTATTCCCAATAAGGAACATCATATTAATAATATTCCTGTTGATTGTCCACAGATGGACGTTGATTCTCCGGCGGAATCGCCTTCGGAGACCGCGCAGCGGGCCTCGCCTTCTACGGGCGGGCTTCCGGCGCGTACGCCAGCGCAGGCTGCGGCAGCCGCGCAGGTCCAAGAAATGCTTCGCGCGGCTCGCGACAATCAAGTCCCCGCTCTTCAAGCGGAATTATCTTCCTTTAAGGGAGAGGTTCATGGCATTCTCGCCGAATACGGCGAGCGCTTGGGCGAAATAACCTCCGCCCTGAAGGATGTGCAAGCGCAGCTTCGGGATTTGTCACCTACGTCGCCGCCTCCGAGTACGTCGGACACTAGGCGTAAGACGATAATTATTGATGGCATCTGCGAGACGTTGGACAGCAATCTGGCCGCGTTTCTTGACGTGGATATGCTGCAGAATTGCGCTTTCCAGGCGCTTCTGCAGCGCCACCTTAATCCCGAAGTACGCTTGGAAGAGGTCAAGCAGCTCTGGGGCGAGGGCATCGCCAAGCAAGCCGGTGGTCCTTCCGGCTCGGCGGCCCCTCCTTCCAAGTCTGCTCGTCCCTCCGAGGTAAATAAGCGTATCCTTGCACCACCTCGTTTTAGTGGAAAGAAGGATTCGCAAATTACTAATACTAAGACATGGTTCGCGCTCCTTATGCAATATTTTGACTTGTCGCAAATGGACCCGCTTGAGCACTTTATGTTCTGGCTTACGGGCAAGGCTCAGGAGTGGGCCGCAGACCTTTTCCTTAAGCACAAGTCCGGCGCGCAACCTCTTACCCGCGATTTGTTGCGTGATAAATTCCTGTTACAATATGGGGATGCAAAGCGCGACACCGCGATGGCCGCACGCGATCGTTTGCACGCGCACGAGTACGATATGAAAATAGACGAGTCCGTACCGGAGTATACGCAGCGCTTTTACGATATTGTTCGCGAAGCGAATGATATGAGTGTTGCGGATCAAATCTCTTGGTATATCAAGGGCTTAGTTCCTGCGCTGCGCGGTCGCTGCGCTACGGACGATGAGGGCAAAGATTGGCAGGATTTAGAGAAGCTAATCCTGTATGCTAGCGGTCAGGAGGTTCGGTGGAAAGCCGGAAAGGACAAAGCACAGCTTGCTGTAGTTACTACGCAAGCTGGCCCGTCGAAGATTACTTCCTCCTCTCGCCCTAAGCAATCTCGCCCTCGGTCCCCTTCCAAACAGGCCTGGGAAACGGTTCGTGCGAAGAAACCGCGGACGTCAACGTCCGGTACTCCTCTCAAGTGTCGGATGTGCTCTCGCCTCAAACCGGCGAACCAGACTTGGGAAGAGCACAAGAAGGACTGCCTTCGCCACCTGCAGGAGCAGATGGCCCGACTGCAGGAGAAGACGGCTAGTCTAAACGCGAACCGACCGGCTAATTAGGACGCTGGCAAGCGCGAGGGGGTGTCTTTCAAGCAGGCCGTTAGTGCTGTAGCACGTGTAGAC
>NW_003307588.1:1043243-1044338 GCF_000143455.1 Volvox carteri f. nagariensis | reverse complement strand
CGCAAACAGACGGGCAAACGGAACGCATGAATCGCGTTCTGGAAGAGACACTCAGGCACTACATCTCACCCACTCAAGATGATTGGGATGAGCATTTGCCACTGATTGAGTTTGCCATAAACAACTCAAAACAGAAGGCAACGGGGACAACTCCGTTTTCCCTGAATGGTGTTCGACAACCACGTGTGCCGGTTGACCTTCACCTCAAAACCAAGGTGCCTGCCGCTCAGAAGCAAGAAGCGATGCTTCGTGAGCGTATAAGCAAAGCTAAAAAGTGTCTCTTGGCTGCGCAACAAGTCCAAAAGGACGACGCCGACATGCATAGGCGTCCAGTGCGTTACGAGGTTGGGCAGAAAGTGCTGTTATCTACTAAAAATATTACATTAAAAACCCCTGGAACTAAGAAGCTGATGCCTAAGTTCATCGGCCCTTACACGGTTGTCGCTCGCGTGGGCGAAGCTGCGGTAAAACTGGACTTACCGGCGGCCTCCCGCCTACACCCGGTCTTCCACGTCTCTTTGTTGAAATTGTACAAAGAAGACGTTAAGCGACAGCCACCGGCGCCACTCGTCATTGAGGGTGAGCCGTATTTTATGGTCGAAGCCATTGTCGACCATCGTGATGTTTCAGTCCGAGGGGGACGTGGAAAAACACGTCGAGAGTATTTAATTAAATGGGAAGGTTACGACTCTAGTCATAATACCTATGAACCAGAGGAATCCCTTCGCCAGTCTACCCCCTTGGCTGAATCCATCGACGAATATGAACGCAAACTGGCGTTTAAGAAACACCCTCAAGCCCCGGAAAAACCCAAGGGACGGAAATCTTCTAAGAAGAAGTGACGCTCCCGGGACGGTTCGCTTCAGAGGGGGGAGACTGTAGCAGGCTACATTTCCCTTAGAATATTTTAACGATTACTTTTAACAATAACTGTTAATTTGTTAAACGATCTGACTCAAGTTTCGTACATGTTCCGAGTTTCGTCACATGTCGCGAACTGGGCAGTTGTTCGTAAGCGAATCTAACGGGCTGGGGCCCCGGGCCCCACCAACATTATCCTAGTACGGCAAGGTCCGTAGTAGAGATTATCCGGCA
>NW_003307588.1:1041113-1042864 GCF_000143455.1 Volvox carteri f. nagariensis | reverse complement strand
CCCAAAGCGGTCGAAGCCTATCACGCCAAGTTGTATGCCAAGGGTGTACCCTTTGCCCTAAGAGGCCCCTTCCCAATCTACACTGGCGCGCCGAGGACGCGTTCGCATTCAAGAGGGGGAGAATGTAAGGACGTCCGAGTGGAGTCTTCTCTAACTAACGCCAAAGGCGTTTCTTGTACGATAGGGCCTTATGGCGCTAGCGTCCAACTCAGTTAAAATATTGATCTTACCTAAAAACGGTATTCTTCAATACCAACCAAATTGTGACTTCTGACTCCTTGAGTTAGTTAGCATACGACGCAGTACCCTATAGGGACCAAGCATCATTACAAGCTGGCAGGACCACGAGATGCTGCACGCTGGCTAGAAGAATGTACAGCCTCGTCCAGTATTCCGTTGCCTCTTCCGAAATCACAATTTCCAAGGCTTTCATAGCCACCTCCTTTGGGGCTTTGACATGTACTGGAGCTGGTGTCTAATTTCATGTCCCGTCTCAAATCGCAAGAATCGTACCGATTTCACGCATTTCCTCAAGTTGCTTTTTAGAAAAGAGCCCTTTCATAAGAAGTTCATTCCGTTATTAAATCAGGAGACAACAGCTATTATCGGAGTCATGTTGCAGCTCCGGCTGCCGAACGAATGGCCTACTTTGCCGTTCTCCTCAACGGAAGGTGACCAGCCCAAAGGTGCCGATAACGACGACATCACCAATATCATGCCAGAAGAACTATGTTTCAGCTCCTTTGCGCGCGCCTGTGCGGCTAGGCGGGCTCTCCAGCGTCTGCGTGCGCACTCCTTCCCCTCTGCCGCCTCCGGGTCCGGCCCACCTGCACCTAAAAAGCCGCGTCTCCACAGTGATTCACAGATGCCCCCAACACCTGCAGCGGTAGACGCGGCGGCGACCGGCGGACCAGATCCCGCTATGTCCTTGCAGCCGGCGGCAGCGGCGTCCAGTCCGCCACAGGAGTTCTCTCTGCTTCTGACCAACTGCCGAGTCCTGGATGTTGCGGCAGGGAACTACCTAGAGGGCTTGCAAAGTGTTTTGCTCCAGGGAGGGCTCATTCGGGAGGTCCGACCCATGGGTCATGCGGGGGCCACCACGACGGTGATGGTGGCGGCGGCGGAGTCAGCAGATGCGGAGTCAGCAGATGCGGAGTCAGCAGATGCGGAGTCAGCAGATGCGAAGTCAGCAGATGCGGAGTCAGCAGATGCGGAGTCAGCAGATGCGGAGTCAGCAGATGCGGAGTCAGCAGATGCGGAGTCAGCAGATGCGGAGTCAGCAGATGCGGAGTCAGCAGATGCGGAGTCAGCAGATGCGGAGGCTGAGGCGGGAATTGCGCCGATTGAGGGATTTAGAACTCATCCTCCTACAGCAGTGGAGGTGGACTGTGGGGGCGCTGTATTGATGCCTGGTGCGTTTTTGGTTGGGTTTGTTGAATTCGGTTGGGTTCGGTTGGGTTTCAACCGAACGGCAGGAGGAGTCAAATGGTGATAAGCATCGGGTTACTCAATCCTTTCGACGGTGTAAAGCCTAAAAATTGGCCCAAATTCCGGAAAGATGTTTCCGGCGCACGTGATGGGGTTGAATAATGGGGGACAAAAGATGGACTGAGGCTCGTCCTTAAGTTTTCGTTAGTGCCGTACTGGGGGGATTGTAGCGCCGTGCCCCATCGTGTCGTATCGCGTGTCGTGTGTTTTGTTATGTCATCTGCCTTCATTCCTCGTGCCATCGCACGCAACTCACTTTCCCC
>NW_003307588.1:1039326-1041063 GCF_000143455.1 Volvox carteri f. nagariensis | reverse complement strand
CTATCTTCCTCTGGCGACACACAGCCTTCTCGACCCCCCCAGGGCCCTAGGTTGGGTGGTACCCCCCCCCTCACCTCACCTCATGGCTCCCAGGTATGTATGTATGTATGTATGTATGTACGGGCCACCCCCCCCCAGGTTACACCTTTGGAGAGTATAACGCAACTCTAGAAGGTGTAAGGAACACACACACGCTATGCCATTCTCCCATTCCTACATGTCCATTCAAACGCGTATTCCTACGTAGCCCGCGTTTCTTCTCGTTCGGCAGGCGGTGCGGATTTCGGACTGGCTCAAGCTGTGGAGGAGGGCCTGGTGCTCGGACCTCGCATCTTGTTTACGGGTACGACTTCGTACGACACGGTACGACATGTCTGCGCTGGCACATTCACATCGACTACGGACGTGTCACGCGCATTATAGTATATTTTGAAATATATTTGAAACTTGTTCGCTGCAATGGAATCAACCAACCGAACCTAGTAGCAGCAACAGCCCTCTCCTTTGCAACTCTCCTCGGTACACACTTGCACTCGGGCCACTCTAGGGTGTCACTGGAGGTACCCATGCAACACCGGCACCGCAACCCTTCATTCGCCAGCCGTCCTTCCTAAACCCAGCGCCGTAACTTTTTTGGCCCCAAGCTTGTATTTCATTTCCCACCTTTCCAAACTTACATCCTTCATCCTCTAGTGGTTGTGACACACACAGACAGACACACAGACACACACACATACATACACACGCACATACACACTCTATTCTTGAACCGCAGCTAGTTCTACTGCCCCTTCAAAAACTGTACTCTACGTTTGTTTTTTCTCGTTATGTTTATGTTTATTGCTTTTTTTATAAGTGTGCGATGCTCCAACTTCTTTAGCAGGCAGCCGGGACACAAACCCACATTGCCACCGGTATTTCCGCGCGGCTCAGATCATTGAACTCTCGGGGGGGCCACAACCCTATGTATGTATGTAGGTCATGCTCTGAGCCAGACGGGCGGCCACGGAGACTTCCGGGGCCGCGGAGAGGAGATGTGTGCGTGCGGAGCCGCGCTGCGAGGCATCGGCCGCGTGTGCGATGGAGACGCAGAGGTAGCGTTTTTCTGTTTTCCTGCTTTTCTGCTTCCTGTTTTTCTGTTTTTTTTCCTGTTTTTTCGGCGTTTGGGCCGTCTGCACCATCTAGGCTGCGCCGATTTGGTTTTGGATTAGGTTAGGTTAGGTTAGATTAGAGACGTTGAGAGTTTTTTTATATGTAAAATAAAATAATCTGTATATCAATCTGTTGCTACCTTTACTACATCTACCTCTCTTCTACCCCTGTTTGATCGGCCTACATTCCTACAGTCCTAACTTCCACTTCTTCTGTCCGGGGGGCCGGGGTGGGGTGGGGGGGAAATTGGGTTGGGTTCGTTGGGGGGCCGGCTGTATTAGGTTCGTCGTGCGGCTCGAGACGAGCTTCGTCGGGGGGCTCATTGCTTGAAGGTGATGGCTTCGGGCGGCGTTGCTTCCCCCACTGATAGGTGAGGTATGTACGGGTGACGTTTGTACGGGTGAGGTTTGTGGAGTGTGGAGGTGGCCACTGTTGATTGTGAGTTGAGGTTGTGAGGTGCGGCTAAGAGCCGTACTTGTCCCCTGCCACAACGTTGTTCAGAGTTTCCAAGGTTATTTGTCGAAGTATGAAGTGAAGCCTCCAGTGAAGCCTCCAAGTGTGCGTGCATAGTTGTGGAGTGATGAA
>NW_003307588.1:1038077-1038999 GCF_000143455.1 Volvox carteri f. nagariensis | reverse complement strand
GGGGGGGGTGTCATTTCATTTCCGACTTCCACATCTTGTCACCTGACTTAGGGCTTCACTTCCCCTTTTCTTTCTTTTTCTTTTCTGATGCATAATGTTGTTGTTTTGCCTTCTCCTTCTCCTGCTTCAAAAATCACGACCCAGGTTGACCAACACGCAGTTCTCCGAGGCGGAGCTCAAAGCGATCGTGGAGGAGGCGGGTGCGGCCGGGACCTACGTGTGCGCCCACGCCTACACCCCCGCCGCCATACAGCGCGCCGTGAAATGCGGCGTGGCGTCTATCGAACACGGCAATTATCTGGACGAGTACACAGCGCGGCTCATGAGCCATGTGGGGCTTTTTATGGGGGGAAGGTTTCGTTTGTGTACGGCTTGTGTACGGCGGAGGTATCAGAGTATGTTTGAGTTTTAAAATGGACTCTTCAGGGAAAGGTCAACATTTTGTTGTGTGTTTGTTTGATTGTGTTTGTTTGATTGTGTTTGTTTGATTGTGTTTGTTTGATTGTGTTTGTTTGATTGTGTTTGTTTGATTGTGTTTGTTTGATTGTGTTTGTTTGATTGTGTTTGTTTGATTGTGTTTGTTTGATTGTGTTGGTTTGATTGTGTCGTGAACCTCCGTGTGTTTTTTTGCTTGCAGCGACGGGTCTTCTTGGTACCGACTCTGGTAACGTACCGCGAGATTGTACGGCATGGTACGGCGGCGGGGATGCCAGAGGTATGGAGGAGTGGGAGCGGGGGTTCGTGTGTGAGTTTTTTAGCGCGGGGGCGCGTGTTTGGAGGTTTGCACGGCATGTTTCGGGAGAGAGGGCCAAGGGCTTTACGTAACCGAGCAGGCGAACCAAGAGTGTGCAAATCCTTTGCCAACTTGTACAACCAACAACTACCAACATACCATTCTCGTCCGTCCGTCACCACCTAGTCA
>NW_003307588.1:1033820-1036948 GCF_000143455.1 Volvox carteri f. nagariensis | reverse complement strand
CGCTTATTGGTTAGCTGTTCGAGCTCTATTTGGCTAGATATGTTGTGCGGTGTGTTGGGATAACAAATGGCTGACATATCTTGACGTCCTGTGTGCATGAGTGTGCGTGTGTATGCGTGTGTATGCGTGTATATGTGTGTGAGCGTGTGTGTATGTGTATATGTGTATGTATGTGTGTGTGTGTAAAAGCGAACCCATGTATTGAACACATATGTATGCGCGCGCGTGCATTACCTTAGGCTGGCGAGTTCGAGCTACGAGCACGTGTGCTGCCATCCGCCTCCATCTTGCGCTCGGCCACCGTCAATTGCGCGGCACTGTTCGGGATGAAGGTCAGTTCGTACATGTACGACACACGTACGACATTACATGGATATTTAGTAGTTCACTATTGCGCAGTGATGTGCATATGCTGTGAGCACGTCATAGTGGGAGAGAGCGGGGTGGGGTAACGGCTGCAGTAAAATTGCCGTAAAGGCCAAGCTGACTGACATGAGTGAAAAAATATTGTGAAGATATATATCTTGGCTTTAAATTCCTGAAAAGAAAAGGGTGACTTCGCAACTTGTTCAATCGTGCAATAAATGAGGCGCGCGCTGTCCGGAGCAATTAATATATATAACCCAAATCGCAGTTCCACAAAAACGCTAGAGCCTGAACGAACGAGCCTCTCCTCCCCCAGAAACCCAAATCGCCGTAATAGCTCCGAAAATAAATAAAAATTTCCTCCCAAATGTTTGAGGGATTTCAGGAACAGTAATATATTATCCGCATATATGCGCATGTGCACATGCTCATGCGTGCGGTGCCCTGCCGCCGCCGTGTCACGCCTCAGAAACTGAGCCGACCTTCTGCTGCTGCGGCCCGGCCTGGATCCGTTGGCTGACGTGGCGGTGTTGGCGGCTCCGGGGGGCGGTGCGGTGGCGGCGGTGTTCAAGGACGGACTACTGGCCAAGGCGCCGCTGCCGCCACGGTCGCACCCGCGTGGTTGGGATTGGGGCGGAGATGAACCAGCGCCTGTTCTCCACTGCTACGGGCTTGTGAGAAAGGAGGGGCCTGGATGCACCTGGGTGCAGTGTATTTTATTTTTATTGGCGCCCTTGCGAAATAATGTGACTGGCTGGGGCCGGTGGCGTTTGGATGGTATATGTGTGCGCTGGACTTTGGGATTATGTTTTGTCCTCAGTAGTTTTTTTTTCTTTCGTGCTTCTGTGTGGGAGTAGAATCACGTCCTGTTGCTTTTTCTGTGTTGGATAATGTGCGAGAGGGATATGAACTTTCTCGAAGGTTCCTTTTGGCTGTAGATTCAAATAGGTGTCGGCCGAGCGAGGAGTCGGTCAAACGCTTTTCTTCACTGAAGGCTTTGTACTTACGTTCTTGCGTGCACCGATTAACATAGCAACAAGTAGTGGCATTCTGGTGCTCATTATGGTGATAGAACGCTGTGCTCAAGGCGTTATAAGTAATAACAACATGTCAAGCGCTACAGCTCCGGTGGTCCGCCTCGCAGCATGGGCTTTGGGAGATGCGATTGTTACAGTGGACCCCGAACGGGTCGAGTGCAGCGCCCATAGGAGCGCCTCCCGCACAACACTGTGGGCCTTATTCAAAAAGAACTCGGCCAGGCCGTACTAACTTCACTGGACACACGGCCTCAGTTAGTACGCTTAAACAGAAAGCCACGCTCATTCTTGCTCGGGTGGTGCTATCAACCAGGGGAAGACCGCGTCCCTCAAGTGCCGGCCTGCAAGATACAAGATCAATGATTTTAAGTAGGCAACGTTTCAAAGCCAAGCCAAGTTGGGCCCACCATACCAAGCCCAAGCTTGTAAACCAACATACCTGTCCTCAATCTCCTTCTTCAAACTTCAGCGCATGTTGCAGACCCGCATGCAGCTGCCGAGCCAGGCCCTCCTCCTTTTTCCGATGGCGATCGCGCACCTACATAAAGAGGACACCGCTACTTTCCATCCATGCAAAAACACTATTCATGCTGTAATCACCCAGATTTAAACTCACCAGCCCGTTGATGAAGTCCTGGCGTGCAGCTGGGGACATATACGCCGTGATGTACCAGTGTCTCCGATTGTCTGCCCAAAGGTGCTCGATTAGGTCCCCGAATGTGAGCCCCAGTCCAGGCATGTAGCGTGAGTTGCAGCGGACATTGCACTCAGGCTGTGGTCGGATGTGCCATGGTCCGATGGCGAAGGGCAGACCAGCAGGCAAGTCCAGCTCCTCATAGATCCTGTGGAAAACAAGGCAACAGATATTCAGCTTCTTCGCAGGGGAAAAGCTTAACTCAAGTTAAAATCTGAAAGGGACTAAACTCCCAAACCCTGACCAACCCCAGGGATGGATATAAAATGGAGACCTCAGCCTGTCAACTCAGGTTAACTTGAGCATGTGCACATTGTGTCCCCAGAAAGCTTACCTCTTGTAGTAGCCCTCAAACTTGCACGCGACATCCAGGAACACTGCCTTGACAGATGCCAGATCCATCCTCTGCTTCAGAGCTTCCAGCAGCACCTCGTAGTACACAAAGTCCTCCTCTGTATGCAGGCTCACCATGGCCGGGACGAAGCCATGCCTACAAGCAAATGCTGCGACACCAAGGCGATCATAGTTTGCAGCACGCCGCCCGAAGACCTTTGCAGCTTTGAACTTAGAGCAAGAAACAGCATCTGGGTCCGCCATCTTTCCACGCTCCTTCAGGCGCTCCATCACCAACTTCTCCGAGATAAACAAATCACCAGCCGCGAGGGGTTGCAGGTCGAGGGAGCCACTGGCCGCAGCCTTAAAGTGCCGAAGGCCCAGGCATGCGTCGCCTGACACAGCAACACACTGCCGCCAGCAAGCAGGGCAGTCCATCCAGCGGCCACCACCAGCTGCTGCTACTGCACCAGCAGCAGCATCCGAGGTACTGGCTCCTCTGGTGGCATTGCTAGGCTCCAAGGCAAGGATGTCATCTACACCCAGGAGCTCACAGGTTCGCATCAGGCTCTGTACCCTGTCCCAATGGGCGGCCGCGGTTCCAACTGCATCTGCAATGCCTGCTGGGGTGGGAAGCCCATTAATCGCGTGTTGACGCTGGAGCATCTTGGAGTATGCTGAGGCTGAGCATGGACTCT
>NW_003307588.1:1025448-1033770 GCF_000143455.1 Volvox carteri f. nagariensis | reverse complement strand
CCAGATTTAAACTCACCAGCCCGTTGATGAAGTCCTGGCGTGCAGCTGGGGACATATACGCCGTGATGTACCAGTGTCTCCGATTGTCTGCCCAAAGGTGCTCGATTAGGTCCCCGAATGTGAGCCCCAGTCCAGGCATGTAGCGTGAGTTGCAGCGGACATTGCACTCAGGCTTGTGTGGTCGGATGTGCCATGGTCCGATGGCGAAGGGCAGACCAGCAGGCAAGTCCAGCTCCTCATAGATCCTGTGGAAAACAAGGCAACAGATATTCAGCTTCTTCGCAGGGGAAAAGCTTAACTCAAGTTAAAATCTGAAAGGGACTAAACTCCCAAACCCTGACCAACCCCAGGGATGGATATAAAATGGAGACCTCAGCCTGTCAACTCAGGTTAACTTGAGCATGTGCACATTGTGTCCCCAGAAAGCTTACCTCTTGTAGTAGCCCTCAAACTTGCACGCGACATCCAGGAACACTGCCTTGACAGATGCCAGATCCATCCTCTGCTTCAGAGCTTCCAGCAGCACCTCGTAGTACACAAAGTCCTCCTCTGTATGCAGGCTCACCATGGCCGGGACGAAGCCATGCCTACAAGCAAATGCTGCGACACCAAGGCGATCATAGTTTGCAGCACGCCGCCCGAAGACCTTTGCAGCTTTGAACTTAGAGCAAGAAACAGCATCTGGGTCCGCCATCTTTCCACGCTGCTTCAGGCGCTCCATCACCAACTTCTCCGAGATAAACAAATCACCAGCCGCGAGGGGTTGCAGGTCGAGGGAGCCACTGGCCGCAGCCTTAAAGTGCCGAAGGCCCAGGCATGCGTCGCCTGACACAGCAACACACTGCCGCCAGCAAGCAGGGCAGTCCATCCAGCGGCCACCACCAGCTGCTGCTACTGCACCAGCAGCAGCATCCGAGGTACTGGCTCCTCTGGTGGCATTGCTAGGCTCCAAGGCAAGGATGTCATCTACACCCAGGAGCTCACAGGTTCGCATCAGGCTCTGTACCCTGTCCCAATGGGCGGCCGCGGTTCCAACTGCATCTGCGATGCCTGCTGGGGTGGGAAGCCCATTAATCGCGTGTTGACGCTGGAGCATCTTGGAGTATGCTGAGGCTGAGCATGGACTCTCTGCACGCAGGAAGCAGACCTGCTGCATCAGCCCCCAGTCAAACCAGGCGACGGGCCGGTCTGGTGTGCTTGGAAAGCACCCAATCTCCAGAGGGTGAACTTGCCGAACAAACGGCAGCTGGGCTGGGCAGTGGCGGCACCTGAAGCATGGATATGGTGCTTCAATGCTCCCCTGCACTGCCACAAAGCGGACGGTCTCCCCGGAAGCTGTCTGGGTGGATGGTGCTGTGGGTGGACCCTCACGCTCTGCCCAGTCCGCTGTCAGGCACTGCAGACACAGCTCTGGAAGCCGGTCCCGTACCCGCGCATCAAATTCAGCTTCCAGGTAGGCCTGTAGGCGGGCTGCTGAGCCTACGGCACCTCGGCCAAAGTAGGCAAAGCCGTAGAGGCCGAAGTTAAAGTATGACCGCTGCCAGTTGGCATGCCGTCGGGCGTTTGCCTCCTCAACAGTTCCCCTACGAGAACCCGCCTGGGGTTGTGGACGGGGTGGTTGCTGCTGCCGATGTTGGTTGACATCAGGCTCGTCGAACCGTCAAGAGATGGTAGCTGCCCGTTGTTGTCCTCAATGGTTGGAGCGGGCAGATCGGGATCAGCGTTTCCAGAAGACTTAGCTGCTGCGGCACGCGCTGCCGCATTGGCAGCGGTTGAGCGACTGAGTTCCTCATAATACTCCCTGCCGGGACGCTTCCGAGGCCGCTTGGGCGGTCGGGGCTTTACCCAATCATCAAGCGTATCTTTTTTTTTGCACAGGCCGGGCTACCCCCAGTGTATTGTCAGCACGGGTGCTATGAGAACGGGAGGTCCTTGGAAGGTTGAGTAGTTGCTCCGCGATAGAACGATAACGTCTGGACATCCCCCCTAAATTTTCTGCCTACAAGCGCATACTGTATGTACGCAAACAACGCATTTGTAATTATTACTATTATAATAATAGAAATCAAGTTAGGGTTGCTGGGGTACTATTGTTTTGCCGTGCGACAAGCCTGAAGATTCAAAAAGCGCGTGCACAGGAGAACCTTTTAAGAACAACCTATTCGTACTCCAATTGATTATTTAAGCAGCCTCTCGCACAAAATGTGTCCGGTCGTACTGTGCCCAAAAACAGTTCGTACATCGTCCCAAAAAAGCCAGGAGCGAATTTTGCCGTGCGGATGCGCGCGTTCAATTCTCAAAATGCGCCTGTAAAAGTGTATGTAATTTTTTCGGCGAAAGGCCGCTCGTCAGGGCATGTTGGCCGCAGTCACAAGCGGTATGCATCTCGGACTTTTGGCTGGCTGCTTAGCCTGAGCTGAATAAGATATGAAAAGATATGAAAGCATAAAACGTAGCTTGCAAGACTGGGCGCTTGAAACGGCTGCGGGAAGAGGAAGCGTTCAGGACATCAGACAGCAAGAAGCACAACACCTGCTGGTAAACCACCGAGAATATCTTCAGTTGGGGACGTGTAGCTTTAGCCGGCGGGGTCGACTATCATACGCTTTGCGCACCGCCAATCCTGCTCTGGCCCAAAAGATGGAGGCCCTCTACATCGCGCAGTTCAAGGCCCGGGGGCCGGGCGGCTACAATGTGCTGCGCGGGCCGCCTTCCGCCAGCCCGGCCTTCTACGCGATGAGCCGGCAATGCGCCGGCAGCGCCCACACGCCCACTGCCGTGACAGTCCAAGACGATGACGCCCCAGCCACGCTCGCCTAGCCCACACAGCAACTGGACACCTAACGCTTGACGGACAGGGTCCCACGATTTCGGCGCTAGGCTTCTGGACATTGGGCAGTGCTGTTGTATTTGGGCACGATCACACTTAGGGTTTCATTCACGGTGCATACATGTTCACGGTGCATACATGTTGGACTTAACTCGTGTGTGAACGGCGGCTGCGGCCCATACGGACAGCAGCGCTTGGATGGTCTATTGCGTGAGCGTTGGGGGAAGGGGGGGGGCCCGCTGCGCTCCTTTCTATGTCCGCTCGTCGCGTGCTCGGGGGCAAGTTGGTAGCGTGCGAGTTCACCCATCATGTTGCCTGTTCTGGCATGGCCATCCACGCGCAACAGGAAACTTGAACCTAGGCCTTATTCTTCGTTCCTACATCATAGCAAAGGACCGACGCAACGTGGCCTTTGCACGCGCTGTTCCTGTGGTGCTGTTCTTGTTCTTCTGGTTGTTGTTCCTGTTGTTCTTGCATACGCGCTTGCGACGACATGACTGCATGTACATTGTGCCGTGCACCAAGCGCCCTGGAAACAGCTTCTACTCATCTACATTCCATTATGCCACTGCACTTGCCTCTCCAGCCTGGCCCCATTCTGCAACTTACTATCCAACAACATACAGGCTTTAGAAACGCGGGCAGCTGCTTCACAAGGACCCCCCTATTTGCTGCAATGGCGTGTTAGGTGCAACGCCATTTTCCACTCAGTGAGTGGACATTGGTGCCCACTACAGGAGTGGACGTACATTCGCAGGGTGAGCTGGCCTCCGGGTTCGTTTGGGCCGTACGAGCTCACTGAAGCTTGTAACATCCATCCATGCTTAACCTGACTCTGCTTGCGGATGCGGACGGAAACTGTATTCACAAATTTACGCTTTCGCAAATTTCCGATCCCGCTGTTTCCCTGCTTCAAAGTGAGCAATGGCGTACAATCCGTACGTCCGATAAAAGTAGTGTACAGTGGTCCCAATGGAAAATAAAATGAAGGAAATTCGTTAACTGTTCATGAAAACTAAAGGCAGGGTAAATGGTTATGGGCCCCCGCCTGCTACTTCCGTATTATTTTTTAATAGTTTGCTTTACGTCGCACAGACATAGAAGGACTTTTGCACATGCTATTCAACGATTCGTTGGACGTGCTTCCGGTGTGTGATGTTAATGCCACGTTTCAATATTCGCTGGTAATGTATTTGTTACGTACATTTCGGCTGGCTATTAAGTGTGTGCCGTCCGTCCAATTTGGACGCACAGCGTCCTGGCGGCGTAGAAGTTATGTTTTGGTTTATTTTGCGGGATGTTGATATTTTGCCCGGGTGCGTATGCTTGGTGGTATTGTCACTTACAGCACAGTTTGTTTGGATGGTCGCACCAGCATATTCGTTCAAGTGTGCTGCAGCAGACGCTTGAGTTGTTGTCGAAAGTCACATGTCATTTCCTGTTACAGGTAATGCGAGATTCACAGGTCAAAGGAGACCGTCAAGGAAATGGACCTCCCCCTGTAAGAAGACCAGCAAGGACAAGTCATGAACGCGGACCTAAACGGAAGCAGACTAACATCAACGTTGAGCTACAGCAAATAGACCAGAGGGCGTGGGACTGAAGACGAAGCCTTTGTGTGGCGACATACCACGTGCAGGCTGGCTGGCAAACAGACCATGCGAAGAACATCAAGAACAACAAATTTCATCTATGCAATACATAACGGCCATTCGAACAGGGACCAGTGTGAAGCTTTGACCTATAGCTAAACAGTTCCACAACCGCAACCTACCGCAACTAGCCCACCTTCGTCCGAGCAAATAATCATTAAATTCTCGAGTAGTTCATAGGCACATAATTCAGTGTAACTTGCGATTAGCATTGCAGCGGCGTAGCAGCCTGACGCCGTCATTTACCATGCAACAACGTTTATAACATGACGAGATGGCTCCGTTAGAATGAAGACACACCTGGAGAACAAAGCATTGTAGGTTGCATTGTAGGTTGGCCAATCCTGCAATGCAATAGGCAATCCTGCACCACTGCAGTCAAGATTGCATGCCTGCTGAGCTGGCCAGACTCGCAGTGCATTCATGTCTTGACTGCTGTGCATGCATATGCAGGTATGCACCATAACTTCACGAAGTCCTCGTATGTGAAATGCACATCATGCACCAGTGAGTGATTATTGCGGTATCCATACTGAAATCAACACGTTGCAGTGTAGTTATGCCGATTATGCATTTAGTAATCATCACAGATTCCCAAACCATTCAACGAAGCTTTTGAATGCTCGTGCTGCATTTAATGTTGCATTCATGCAACTGTTGCCGCAAGACATGCATGCATACGGGAAGACATCCGCTCATCCAATCATCTACAATGAGCACTCTACATCGACAGGAACACAGCTAATTATAGGCCCAGCATGATTGCACACAGACGACTGTCACATTTGTTCAATAGCTACGCTATTTATGATACATTTGCCGATGCGGAAGCACCACCAGCACCATCTTGGGATGGTCCGCCACCCTTGTCATGTAAGTTGTCGTCGTAGTGGTTGATTTTACCATTTGCCTTGTTGCCTCCGATGAGTGTAGAGGCTTGCGCCAGCGTCATGACGTCCAGCTGCTCGTCTGTGATTCGTTGACCTGCTTGATTTGTGAGTTTCTTGAGTAGGTCCTTCTGTGATGGCGTTGCAGCCTGTGCTTTGACGGAGATCTGTGAAATGAGTGTTGACGGATCCCCCTTGGATAGTGGTTGCTGCAGTAGCTGTACATTGAGCCTTTGCAACTGAGCAAGCTGTGCTGCTGTGGCCTGTTCTCCTGACGCATGGCTGTCCATGAGCTTACTGGCCTGGCTTTTAGTAAGCTTGTGAATTTCGTCCATAGATAATCCTCGTGAGTGGAGAGCTGATGCAGGTTTTTCATTGTATTTTTTCTTGAAGTCTTCATAGTTTGCTGTCCTGCTGCTTAGGAGTCTTGAGCATTCGGAGATTGTGGTTGGCCAGTCACATGGCATGATTGACATATCATTAAGGAATGCTTCTTGTTTTGGGGTTCGTTCGTCGTCGGGGCGTCGTGTGGCGCGTGTTGTTATGGCGGTGGGCGGAGTGTGAAAACCAAGGCCTTCGTACTGCTGGACGGATAAACCCATGGCTTGAGCCTGGGACTGATGTCACGCAGCTGCTGTAAAAGTTGTGACGGTTGATGACATTGCAGGTGGGACGTGGGATAGGTGTCTAAGGTCATAGTAATGCAAAGACTGTGACAGGCAGTAGCAGGAACAACGTAAGCAGCCTAACAGTAAAATGAATCATGGTGCTTAAGGGGGTACATGTGCCTTGAACATGTTCGGTGTCAATTGGATGTCGATGGGGAGGATGTGCAGCTGCTCAATATCCACAACTCGCGAGCGTGCTACATATGCTTGCCCTAGTCGGTACATGTTTGTTAAGTCAATAATGACGGGATCCGATATGGTATCGCCCTGCACCTTGTGTACAGTTCTTGCAAAAGCAGGCACGACCGGGAACATTTTGCGTTCAAGCTCAGCACCATTCTTGTAATTGACCTCGCATATCCTTGGCAGGCGAATGGTTTGTGAGTCCAAAAGCTGGAGTGACAGCATGGATTCGGTGATTTCTTGCACGATAGCTAAAGCACCGTTTTCGATTTTTGAGGCCGACAGGTTCTTGGTAACCATGACCATCATCCCGGGAGCGAGGTAAAGGTGATCTAGGAGCACGCCTTGGTCTTGCGTTGCTTTGTACAGATAAGCTACGTCATCGGGCGCATACCTATTTCCTTTGTGAAGCTTGTCGGCAGCTGTAATATGCTGCAGTTGTTGTTGAAAGTGGGTGTGTGCCATATCTTGGATATACTTGTTGATTTCTTCGTTTGTTCCAGCTATGTGCCATGATTTTTTGGTTGCAACGAAATTTTGGGAAGACACGAGTCTGCAAAAGTGCCAGGATGGGCTCGGTTGGTGGCCCTACCCTGATCACATTGAGTGCGTCAATCCATGCAGCAGCAGTTGTGGACGGGAGCTGTGCTGGACTTGCCATTCCAGAAAGAGTATTTGGCGTCGCCAGCGTTTGTAGCAGTTGCGGCTGCAATGTTGCTAGGGCAGTGCTGAAGAACGCGAGCTGCACAGCATTTTAAAAGCAGAACGAGGGTAAATGTTGAATTGGTGGGATTGTGCAATATATGAATATGCTTGTGTAGCATGCATTGCAGTGCTATTTCGTATTACATTACGCATTTGTGCGGTAATTGCATGATAGCTTATTTAAAAGCTATGACAAACATTGTTAATTTTGCATTTATTTGGTATTGTTCAGTTAAGTAGTCCATGATACTTCTAAATGTAAGTGATTAATCAGTCACAGGCTTACCGGGTTTATGCCAGAGCTTAACAGCTGAGCAACGTAATCCAGCGCAGCTTGTGGTGGTGGTGGTGTTCGAATCGCTCCGGAAGGAGATTGTGGAAGCGTCGGCTGCGCATTTGCTGGTGTCGACTGCTGTTGGTTGTTGGCGTTCGGTAAGGGTAGGAATCGTTGGTGCAAAGCGCCGACAGGTGCTGGCTGCATGAGCCATCCAGTTTGAGCTGGCAGGGCATGAGGTGTCAAATCATATCATGCTGCTGTGTTTCATGGAATGGTAAAGCAGCTGCGCCAGCGATACCCTGTGACTGCTGGTTCTGTAGTGGCGTGGTGGTTGTCGTGAACGGGTGAACCATTTGTTGCTGTGGCTGGGCAATTGTAGCTGCCGCAGAAATTTGTCGCTGTGTGGGGGTAGTGTCTATAGCCAGCATTTCAGGGTACATGTCGACCGTAAAGTCGTCCACACGCCTGCGTTTCCGCTGCTCGTTTTCATTGGTGGCAGATGTACCTGTTGAGACGATGCCATAAGCCCTACCGCATGTTATTGGCCCGATAATGGGAACGCCTGGTAACCGGCCTCGATTACCAGGCTATAAGGTTACTGGGCTGTTAACGGGCTAGGGTCGTTAATCGGCCAGTTACCCGTAATCAGGCTCCATTACCAGGGTGGTTTACCAGGGTCGTTTATCGGGCGGCCAGTTACAAGTTACCCGGTAATCAGGCAGCATTATCGGGTGTTTACCAGGTCCTTTATCAGGCGGCCAGTTACAAGAATGTCCCCGGTAATGGGGCAATAACATAGATATTATCAGGACGTTAACCGACCAAACTCTTACGCATTAAACAGCGATTACCAGCTTCATAGCGGGTTCATATTATCCTACACAAAGCATTGCCCAATGGCCTACTACAACCTGCTCACATCTCTCAATCGGTACCACGAGGACTATAGGCCCTTCTTTAGTCAACATTAAGAATCACTTGAAACTGCAGGCTGTCGTGTCATACGACTGTAGCACCGAACAAAACACGTGTTTTGTTCGCACGTGCACGTGCGTACGGCAGACTATAAAAGACGATTATAAAAGACGGTAAAATGAACATGACGCTAAAATGTCGTGAC
>NW_003307588.1:1015075-1016327 GCF_000143455.1 Volvox carteri f. nagariensis | reverse complement strand
TGCGCCGTGTCGCCGACGGATAGGCCGACGGATAGGCCGACACCACCCATGCTGTGTGCTATGTGCTATCGAACCTGGACTNTGATGCGACGTCTAAAATGAGGCCTGGAAGGAGGGCTTTCAGTTTTAAGGCTTTGATTTGACTGGGGGTTTTAAGCATCGATGTGGTTGTTAAAGCGCGAAAACGCACAGCTGAGTAGAACAAGAGAGTTAAAGTTTGGGGGATGTCTTTTAGTGGCTTTTAGTGGCTGCGAGTCGCGCAAGGTTGAGGGGGGCTGCGTGCGAGGATGAGGGGCGGCTGGGTCGTGAGATTGATGGGCAGATGAGGCTGGTGGGGAGCTAGAAACGAGACAGGGCGTGCAACGGTATGGTTGGTGGTGGGGTGGGGAAGAAGGGAATGGCTGGCTGTGTGAACGGCGCAGAGTGCACTCGTTAACCCTCCTCAACCCATATTAACGTGATTGCGTGGTTAATGGCATGTTGGTCGGTTTTTCTGGATTCAAGTTCGTTCCTATTTCGCAACGAAAGGCCATGGTTGTTTTGCTGCATGCTGATGCATAACAGACGCATGATAAGCATCTGCCCTTTTCGACTGGAATATCGTGGGAATTCGTTGGTTTGGATGATCATGTATGCGGCCCTAAAGATTGTGCCCGATCGCTCGGCTTGTTGGGGTGCCGTATGCTGGATGCAGGAGGCACATACGACAGCTTGTATTACGGCATGGGCGCTTGGGCTTGGATTGCTATACGTGCTGACAATTAGTTTGATGCTCGCCCCAGGGCTGGCTGGACAGTAAGCGCTAGAAAAACAGCGTGCTTAACACGACTCCGCATTAAACCCGTAAGCATGAGTCCTCGAGTTGTAGTCCAACTGGAACCTTTGACGTGAGGCGATAACTGCTGATTGAGGTACCATCTGCATCGACATTTTGTAACGTGAGATCCCAGCGCAGACGCGGTGATATAGGCAGGGTACACATGACGGTCATCTGCATTCGTCTCTCCCACTCTCACTACGGAACAGCCGTACGTGAACAGCTACCTGATTATTTTCCACAGTCCTTGAATATGGCGAACTGTTATTATGCAGCTGGATAGATCTTTTACTGACCTGCGCAATAGCTTGTGCTTTGGCTGACTTCTTTGATGTTCGAACTTGAACGCGGTTTGCGACTGGTTTCACCTTCACATCGATCTCCTCTCTTTAGCATGGCATATACGTATGATGCCTTTGAGAACTTCTGAATCAG
>NW_003307588.1:1013761-1015025 GCF_000143455.1 Volvox carteri f. nagariensis | reverse complement strand
ATCTATGTGCTCGTGCACGTTGACGACATGCTGGTGGCGGCACACAACCTGCAATTGGTCGCGGCCGCCAAGGCGGCCATAGCTGGTTGCTTCGCAGTACGAGACCTTGGAGAGGCGCGCTACTACCTCGGCATGGACATCATCCAGGACCGCCGCAAACGCAGCATCATGCTTACGCAGCACAGTGCTGGGCATCACTTAGATCGCCAGAGGAGGAGTGCTGAGGGCTTTGAGGATCGGCCTCAGTTAATTCCTTTTTTCCAAACGCCAAAATGGCCTGTTTATTACTTTTAAGGAATATATTACTTTAAAAAAAGACACTGAGCTGAGTACCGGCCATAGAGGGCTGTCCTTGCTGCTGTGAATTAATGCGAAAAACGATAGTCTTCAAACCGGTAACCAGCCCCGGTTACTGCCCAGTAACGATCAACCTGGTAACCCAATCGTAACCACCCCCATTAACGACCCCCGGTAACCATCCACCTGGTAACCGGTCTCCGCGTACCCCATTAACGGCCACAATTGCCCGATAACCGGGCAAGTCTATGTGGTAGGGAAGTAAGAGGCGTTTATTTCGGTTATTAGGCAGCTGTGATGCACGGACAAGCGACCAATCGAAGGGCACGGTATGTAAGAGAACATATACAATGGTTCTTACTACCAGAGACTGCTGTAAATTAGTTCGCGGTTCGCGATCAGTTATTGGAACAATGCGTTTGTACGCTACGAAAGTTACGTATGATATAATTTGAACACCCCAGTCATTTTATTACTCACCAGGTATTATCATGAGCAGTAGTAGCAACCCAATAAGAAGGACAGCAGCGCCCAGCGCTGCAAATGATGTGGGATGTTTTCTCCGTTCATGATCGAGCAACCGAGTATGTTGCACCGGCTTATGACGTTGCGTACTCGCTGACAGAGCTCCTTGAGCTGTTTGTCAAAAATTTCAAGAGCATACATAAATTATTTTACATTAATGAATGCCATCAACTATAGAGGGTATCGCATGCAGGTAAGCATGGTGGACGAGGAGCACAGATGAGAACGTATGCGCAGTAGAACCCGATCTCACCGGCAGCAAGGATGATGAGCGCTCGTAAACTGCTGCAAACGAAGTCGTGAAATGAGACATGGCTAATAAAGATGAACTGCTGATCGGACAGCACGCAAGCGTCAATTTCGGCAATTCAGTATTCTGATAGAGACTTTGTTCACTTGCAAAGCCGGTAGAAGGCATAGTAAAATATTCGGCGTCTTCGTA
>NW_003307588.1:1008578-1010066 GCF_000143455.1 Volvox carteri f. nagariensis | reverse complement strand
GGCTATCCTTGTGCAGGCCTGCCAGCTTGCAAGCTGCAGCTCCGGCAAGACTCGCAGAACCAGGACCTGTTCTTCTTTGAGCCCATGGACACTGTCAGCGCTGCAGCTGCCGCAAGTGCTGGCGTGAGCAGCATGTTCTTCCTGGACCCCGAGGGCAGGCAGATAGCTGAGCTGAAGAAGTGGCTGGACCTTGCCGAGGATGAGTACTGTATGGGGAGACCCATCCGGCCGCTGTTCATCAACGGTCTGGTCAAGGTGGGATATAACGGCCTGACCAAGGACGGAGAGCTCCTTGTGCAGCTTGTGTCCAACCCACATGGAACAGGGTTTGGAGTGAGAAGATTAGGCGTGGTAGATGGGTGATGCATGCAGCTTTGTGCACTATTGAGTAATGCACAGCTGAGCGACCAAGGGGAATGCACGCTTACCATCTTGCGCCCATCTTGTGCCCGTTGTGCAGACTGGCAAGTCCTACATGCTCAACGAGGTTCTGCCTGCTGTGGCCAACACCTACTACAGCAGCGGTGGCAGTGGCCAGCAGCACGCTGGCATGGTGCTTTCAGAGCCCAACTTCCTGCACGTGAACTGCTTGGGCTGTGATCGCAGCAGCGGCATCAGTGGCTTTCTGGAGGCTTTCCTCATTCGACTCAAGCGGAGCGCCGCCAAACAGCAGCTCTCTGCTGCCGCCAGCACACCTGCACCCAGCAACAACTCGGCTAATGCCGTACAGGACGCCATTCAAGACTTCATGGAGCGCCTGCCACGGGACCGCCTGAACTTCCTGCTGGTTGACGAGGCGCAGAGTTTTTACCTGCTTGAGCGGGCCATGCCCGGCAAAAAGTCGCCCGGCAAAAGTCCGCGGCGAAAAGTCGCTGTACGCGGCTCAACACTGGACAAGGATGCAGTGCGGCACATGCGGCGGTAAATCAGCACAAGGTTTCCCTAACCGTGTCGTGTGATCACATGGGCGAGGATGAGGGGCAATGGCCAGTGAAACGCGCCCAGGTGGAGCTTCACACGAGGGGCAGAAGGCACTAAGGGGAGATCGCTGCGAGATTCAATTGTACAACATAAGCATATTGCACAAGGGGCAGAGGTCTGCACGCATGCCTACAGCAGGCGTAGGACACAAAGGAGCTGACACATGGACCATTTTCCTTCCCTCAACTGTCGTGTGTACTGCAGCATCTTCAAGGAACTCCTGCTGGACAGCCCCCACTGGGTCGCCTGGGCCGTCACGGGCAGTTCCATGGCGACGCTATGGGCCAACGTTGCAGTCACCCCGGTGAGCAATTGGTGTTGCAGCAGGGGGGGTAGGCACTTCTGGGGGGGTGCACATGCTTCATTCTCAAAGAGCTAGACGGGAGCGTTCTATATCTGCTTTCAGAATGCAAATGGACCCAGGAATACATAAGTTATTGGTCTCCAAAGTTGGTTGTACGGCAGCATGTGGGGTGGTGGGTCCGGGGCTCCGGGAACAATGTCGAA
>NW_003307588.1:1003502-1008035 GCF_000143455.1 Volvox carteri f. nagariensis | reverse complement strand
TCGGTGCGGAGCTCTGCTTATAGCCGCATATTCTGGCGTTCATCTTTCCCCCCCAGCCTGTCCTACCCATGACTGTAGCTTCTGTAGAGCCGAACGCCTCTCTGCTGTGCATGGCCGCAGACCAACGGTGTTGCCCTAATCACGTACCACTCCCAACTCAACCTGAGCCCCATGGGATCCCCCAGGACGTGCTGGAAGTCGCCTGGGAGCAGCTAAAGGCCCAGGCCGCGAGCTGGGATCCGCCACTGCCAAGCGACCTGCTCTGGCAGTCACCACAGCAGATCGCCATGCTTGCGTACTTGTGCCAGGAGTGGAGGGGGCGGTTAGGGACGGCTATCACAGCTGCGGAGCTGGTCGAGCAAACCCTGACAGGAAAGCTCATTCCCGAGGTGGGGCCTGCATAATGCAATCCTGCAAATGGGAACGGGTACAAAGCATGGTCAGGTGCTGGCTGTGAAAGAGTGTGCTGCTTGCGTGTTGAACGGCAGCTGGTGGAGCCAGACGGTTTCGACTAGCAATCCCTGATTGCCGCATGTGATCCCTATTCAGGTGCTGGCGGACATGCGCATGGTACTGCAAGTGCTGGGCCAGCCTACTTCACAGGTGCTGCTCCTGCGCGAGCTGGTGGACACAATGGCTGGAGTGGAGCGCGCCAAGCTCCCGCTGGCGTTCAAGGCGCTGCTGGCCAACTTCACCACCGAGCGAAACGGCAGGCTGTATCTGGATAACCCGCTATTTGCTCAGGTGCTGCAGGTACGGGTGTAATGCCAACACATGCCCATGTACATCAGGAATACCTTCTGAGTAGCACATGTTCACCAACCAGGAGGCCCTAGAGGCTTGGGCCAATACATGCAGAACTTGTGTTCAGGTGCACACCTGGAGAAGTGGGTGTTTGAGGCGCTCACCCAGGTGTCTGTCGGTTTTCAAGGCATGCGGGGTGCTGCAGTGACACAGAATCGGAAGGGTTTCTGGGACACAGGAGACTGGACCGTGCGAGGCGAGAGGAGACGAACTTGTACTGCTGCCCTACACAAAACATACTTGCTACCTGTCGCCGCCTGCTCTTCCCTGCTCAGGCGGCCACCACGGAGTCTGGAGAGCTGTTGGACTCAATCACCGCCATCCCGTCGCTCAGCTCCACGATGTTCAGGGAGCTGGTTGTGCTCGGCGAGCGCTGCAAGGACAAGGACTTCGACAGCTACGAGGACCTGCACAGCCTCCTGGAAGCCATGGCATCTGCGCTGGCGCTTACACCGGACGGGCTGCTGAAGGCGGACTGGTTCATCCAGGTAAGAATGCCAGTGAAGGGTGTTGGGGCGTGTGGGGGTCAACCCAAGTCACCCAAGTCACCCTGCCAAGCGAAATGTAGTAAGCAAGACGTGCCTTCATGACATTGAACTCCTTTAAAACGTTCGGCAACTCATCAGGCTTAACCTCGAACAGGCGGTGTGGATTCTTAGCAGAGCAGAAGTGGCTTAGCAATGCAGATCACCCTCACCAAACTTAGCCCTCTCTGAGTCTGACATGCCTTGATACGTGGCAGAGTCGAAAATGCGGAAAGAGCACAGGAGAGCTGCATCAGCAAAGCGCTCATCCAAATACGACAGAACTAGTGTTACGAAAGTGCTGGCCATGTCATGTAGTTGCTTCTTGTTCACCTTCCCCTTCAACTGTACGGCATTCCCACCCACAGTCCAGACCAAAGACTTGCTCACTGCAGAACTGAAAACCGAGAACGCTGAGCCATGCAAAGGCTCTGCACCTCTGTTGCTCAGCTCCTGCTTGGTGGCTTCAACCCTATCGAAGATTTGATGAGCCTTCAGCTCATCAGACTGGAAAGCCTTGCTAAGCTCCTCACACGGCCCTGGCAAATCACGGAGGACAAAAAGACGTGCCAGCATTTGCACATCGGATAACTTGCTGTACACACCGGCACCCTTGGCCCAGTCACCCTTGTACTTTGCTAAAAACCGCAGTAAGGTATGCGAGTTTCCACAAAGCACAACAATGCACGCCATGCGGCTGAACCAACAGGTGGCATTGAAAGCAGGGAACTTAAGCTGCATGCAGCCATTCTCCTTCGCAAACGCCTCCCATTTCCCTTGCATCTTGGAAGACTTGGCAAACAACGCATGCACTGACTTCATTGTCTGCCATCGCTGGATGTTACAGACCAGAAGCTAAGAAGCATAAAAGTATTATGAAAAGTGTAGTTAAATATTGCAATATGAATTATGTCTGCCAAGTGTGTGGCCTTATCCTTTATATGGTCCGTCCTCTCCCTTACAGGGCCCCGTACAGCCTCTTATAAATCCTCTAAATCCTCAAAATCCGAGGCCGAAGGCCGGTCCGGGGGCGGCCCTGTACGGGACGCTTCGCGCCCCAAAATCCTTAGGGGGTCCACGGAAAAGTCCGAAGGGCCCTGTCGGGGATACCGAAAAAAGGCCAAAAACTTACGGGCCCTGTAGGGGGTGTCGAACCCTGACCCACAGCAGGAGGAAAAGGAGGAGGAGGTTAGGAAGGTACAGTTGCAGACAGCGTCAAGGTCACCTGCAAAACACAGGAGGAACAGTAACAAAGCAGCCAGGAAACCGTTGGCAGTGCATGCCGCTGGCTAGGGGTAAAGCGGGGTTGCAAGCAGGGTGGCCAATCAGACAATGAGCAACCCAGCTTGTGAGGTGTTAGGAGAGCGTGTGAGGTGTTAGGAGAGCGCGTGCAGTGGTCACAGGACTACTGCAGCACCCACGGGTCAACAGAAGTGTTCCTTGCCGTACCGAACTGGGTGGGTGTGGGGATGCAGAGGAGCACCTGCTGCAAGCTTTTTCCCATGTAGAGGGGACCGTTAGAGGGGCCACCAAGACAACCCAGCCGGGCGCCAAGAGGGCAGGCAAACGGAACAAGGGGTCAGAGTGCGAGGCAGCAGTGCAGCACCTGTCGAATTCCAGGCATGATGCTTGTCCGAACAGCTGGAGTCATCATGGGGACTGCAGCCAGCCAACAGGGCCGGGCCGCAATGCCACTGGCATGTACATCCCTGCTTCCCATGCAACTGCGTTGATCACGGCCCCGGTGCTCCATCTACCTGCAGGTCCGGGACCACCGCTGCAACAGCCGCGGCAGCAAGACCAATTTTGAGCGGGACGACAGGGCTCAGACTGACGTCAAGGTTGGGCTTCGCTGGTTCCACAGGTTGCTGCGCAACATCCTCTCTCACGCCCCCATCCTGGATCAGCAGAAGTTCCTGGATGCCTACCCGCCAGAGATGGCTGCATTTCATAGCAGTGGTCGCATCAGCAAGGTGCTGACCGCAACCTATGAAATCCCGAAGCCCAGGTGCAGTGGCGGCAGCAGCAGCAGCGGCCAGCATGGCGGCAGCAGTGGCGGCCAGCGTGGCGGCAGCAGCAGCGCCCAGCGTGGCGGCAGCAGTGGCGGCCAGCGTGGCGGCAGCAGTGGTGCCCAGCGTGGTGGCAGCAGCGGCGCCCAGCATGGCGGCAGCAGTGGCGGCCAGCGTGGCGGCAGCAGCGGCGCCCAGCGTGGAGGCAGCAGCAGCACCCAGCGTGGAGGCAGCAGCAGCGCCCAGCGTGGAGGCAGCAGCGGCGCCCAGTGTGGCGGCAGCAGTGGTGAGGGGGGCGCGGTGTAACTGCAATGGCTGGCAAATGCACACCTGTGCACCTGGCCCCAGTGGCAGGCTGTGGTCAGTTCAGGCCGCTGGTTCACACCACCGGCAGGCATGGGGTGTGGGGCCAGGGAGGGCTGCAGGCAGCCACACTTGCACCACACCTGCATGTGCAGCACTCCTCTTTGCACCATCTGCAGCAATAGGGCTGCAGCTACCCTGATGAGGGGTGACCCTATCGGCCCCTGCTGACCGCTATGCGTCCTGTGCAGCTGATGTGTCTGCTGACTGCTGGCCCCTTGCTGACCCCCTCTGCCTTGTATCTCTCCTGCAGCCACCGGACTGACCCCATGTCCACATTGTGCCCCCTGTGATGTCACCTGGTCAAGTCGCCGCCCTGCCTCCAACCACACCACCACCGGCTGTGCCTGCGCCGCCACTTAACCTGATGCAGTACCTGTTCACTTGCCATCACCTGGGTTCATTCGCATGCCCCTGTACACATGTGACTTGTTGTGCCCCATCCCTCCAGCTGACCCGGACCCTCCAGGACCAATGGCTGGCATCACTGAGGTGGAATTGCTGCAACCCAACACCATCAATTACAACATGGCCCACATGGCCAACCACAACCCGCAGCACATTCTGTCACTGCTCCACAGCAGCGGCCTCATCATCAGCAATATGGGGGGATGGGGTGCGGCACCCATCAGTGATTACCTGCCCAAATGGGTGCGCCTGTCCGCCTTCCCCAACGGGTTGGCCGGCTGCCGCCCAGCGCACATGACAGAGGATACCTGGGCTGCCAACCTACTGCTGCGCTACCCAATGCACCAGTTTGCCAAGAACCCGGCGCTGGTTTGGCACCTCAGCGACATGCAGACACAGCATCAGGCCAACCAGGCGGTCAGCAA
>NW_003307588.1:1002661-1003373 GCF_000143455.1 Volvox carteri f. nagariensis | reverse complement strand
GGGCTCTCTCTATCCGCCTGTGTCCGTGTTTTAGTTATGTACTGGACCGCCAAGCTATGCCCACTGCCTGAGGCGCATACAGGTCACGATGACAAAAAATGCGTTTCCGTCCCTTGTGCATTTTCCTTGAGTTGCACCTGCCTTTCCTCCAGTAGTCCAAATTGTACTGGCTGGCTTGACCTTGCTACAACCGCAAAAAACCGCGCACAAGCGGTTTCCTGTAGTGTCAAAATGCGGTTTGCAGACTGCCGACCTGAAAGATTTTACAGATAATATAACTATTTAGGCCTTAAGGGAAGATTTTCTTTTAGAGTAAAACAACTTGTCAGGCAAGAAGAGAAATGACATTGTTCTTCTGTGTCTGAGGACCACCAGACGTGCATGAATGAAAATATGTTTCGTGAAGCTGAGTAATTACTACAGTTGCATACCAGTTGCTTGTTCTCAATCCCCTGTTTGGGCAGCGCATGGTTCGAGCATGGTTCGAACAATGGTATCCTAACTTTTGCCTTTGCTCACTATCATGTCTGCAGCCAAGCTTCTACTTCGGCGCCAAGCTTAGTAAGGCTTTTGGGAGCTTTTCCACACCACAATGGTGCATGTGGTTCAGCCAAGCGTTTCCGAGCCTCATGCTATCCTTCGTCGGCGTGAGACAAGTCTATCGCCCCAGCTCTGAACCTGAATCAAGAGAGGAAGCTTAGCTTGTATGCAA
>NW_003307588.1:1001232-1002077 GCF_000143455.1 Volvox carteri f. nagariensis | reverse complement strand
GAGGTGAGAGGGGAAAAGGGGGACAGCGTGTGGGTGTGGGTGTGGGTATGGGTGCGGGTGTGGGTGTGGGTGTGGGTGTGGGTGCGGGTGTGGGTGCGGGTGCGGGTGCGGGTGTGGGTGCGGGTGCGGGTGTGGGTGCGGGTGCGGGTGTGGGTGCGGGTGCGGGCGCGGGTGCGGGTGGTGGTTGAAGGGGAGATGAAGGAAACCTGGGAACTAAAGTCGCGAGGTATACGGCGTGGGGCGAAGGGCGGGATGATCCGCTACGGTGGCGAACCAGGTGATATGTACCCCGGGGGAAATTCGCTACGCGATGATGTGAGTGTAGACTCATGCGCGTGCGCGTACACCCACTAGGAAGGTTGGGCTGCATGTCACCCCCCGCGTGCATGCAGCCTCCTTAACAGCCTGCATATGCTTGTCCCGCTTTATGCCTGTGCACGTGTATGCGTAACGACAACAGAGAGGGTGTGCGTGTATGTATATATGTGTGTTTATCGTGTCTATGTTATGTTTTGACGTCTTTCTCTGACACGCAGGCGTCATCGGCCCCCACGGGGAGATGGGTGCCGAGTACGGCCTACGTACGCCACGTCAGTCGGGCAGCCGCGGCGCCCCTCCGGAGAAGGAAGGGGTGGCGGTGGCGGCGGCGGCGGGGAAAGTCGGGCGTCGGTCGGCTCAAGGTGAGCTGGGGGTGTGGCGGGGCCCCCCGTGTGGCGGTCGTGATGGCGGCTAGCTAGCTCGGTTGCCGCGTGTGTTATGGTTTAGCTGTGTAAATATGTATGTATGCATGCATGTATGTATGCATGTATGTATGTACCACTTCCACGTGCAAGGAACGTGAGTGC
>NW_003307588.1:996309-1001027 GCF_000143455.1 Volvox carteri f. nagariensis | reverse complement strand
ATAACAGGCTTATGTGGGACAAGCATGTGCTGTCCTGCTTGCCTGCAGAAACGCTGGCAAGTTCTTTTAGCGGTGTAGTGATGTAGACGACGACAAGCGGGACGGGGGAAAGGGGGGAGGGGGAAGGAAGCCGGTCAGGGAGCGGCAGAGAGAGAGAGAGAGAGAGAGAGAGAGAGAGAGAGAGAGAGAGAGAGAGAGAGAGAGAGAGAGAGAGAGAGAGAGAGAGGGAAAGGTGAGGGGAAGGGGAAGGGGGAAATCGGAAATGGGAGAGCAGCTGGATTAGAATGGCACCTGGATTTGAAACGGCGACTTCAGACAACGACGGACCCACAGCAGCAATCTTCATGTGGACATTGCTGCTGCTGCCTGTCCGCGCCACTACTCTGCTACGGCTGCCCAACGTTTCCAACCACCCACTCACCGTCTGATGGCGGCCCGACTTGGCCCTGAAGATGGTGGTGGCGGTGGGGCGGGTGGTGATGGTGCGTCCAACAGCGGCCTGTGTGGCATGTGTGGCATATTGCAGTGCATGGAAGGGGCCCACTAGCCGCCTGATATAACCTCACGAGTAGCTTCTATATATTGATCAACGTATGTGTCATCCTGAGGGTGATGGGTGGTGGTGGCCGGTTTACGGAAGTAAGTGGACTAGCACACAGCATGGAAGGCCTGGCATCATGAAGAGTTGCGTAGACAGACCTTCTGATTGGCACGCACATGTTCGGCTGTAATGCAGCTAGCAGCTTGACCGTTGCCATTCGTGCTATGCTTACATCATGAACCTAAATCATGTCATTGTATGTGAAAATACCAGAGCTGTACTGTCAAGATTACATGTAAACAAAGCTATGATCGCATGTATAATTGGGCTTGCTTAGGGTTATCTTCTGCCTAAGTCGTTGGTCTGCAAACCACCTAATCGTATTCAAAGTGACTGTTGTACGATTCCCTCAATATTTTAGGGTTCTATGTCTCGCTCTCGCCCTAGAAATCAAGCTTTCGTAACTAGCTGTGAACATCCAGCATGCACAGGCCATGGGAGGCTTTGGCAACATCGCGCGCCACTTTGGCCTACATGCTTGCACGTGTCTATCACGCTGGCCGTCGACGCTTCCTCCAACAGCTTTCCAACGCCGCTGAGCATGATAAGCGTCGCCCATCCCCAACAGCAGGCAAGCGGCATGTCCCGGAAACTGCTCTCCACCCGCCACATAACTCCACCAGGACTAATACCCGCCGGCAGCACCTTTGCACCCACCATCCCTCCTCCCTCTCGCCCAACTCCAACCTCCGCTACCCCCTTACAAAACCCTTTTCTTCCACGCGCACACAAACTCAACCAACGTCTCGCTCCACGTCGGCAATAGAACAGCACAACGCCCACCGCAACCGGACATAAGGACACCGCCCGCCACTACCAGCGAAGCGTCCGCGGAGCGGGTGGGGACGGGAGAGGGCAGGGGAAGCAGCAGCGTGGGAATGGACGGACCCGTGGGTCATACAGCGCTCTTTTTCCCTGGGATGCTTATGTGTTAGCTGGTAGTAGTTGGATGGTAGTTTGGCGGTTGGCACACCGAGACCTGCAGTCCAGCGCCCCTGTCATTGCCATGTCATTGTTCCTGGTGTGTTCGGTCTGTCTGTCTGTCTGTCTGTCTGTCTGTGAGTCAGTTAATCTATCTATCTGTCTGTCTCGTTGCGTGCCGTTGTCTCGGCTGTTGACGTGTTTTGTCGTGTAGCTATTTCCCAAAGTCCCGTCACCTCCCATGAGGCCACATTGGCAAGTTGTTTAACGTGCGTTTTTTGTTTTAGTTATTTGCTTATGTTTGTATGTGCTTCTGCATGAAAAGTAGCACGGCACGATCGTGAGGTGGCGGACAGCGGTACGGAGAATACCGGGGGGGGACCCGCGGACGATATTCCGGAGCTAGGGAGTGTGGCAGGTGAGAGAGAGCGCATGTGTGTGTGTGTGTATGGGATGTGGGTCGGGGCGGAGCTCGCGGGGGCCCATTGGGAGGTGAGAGGGGAAAGGGGGACAGCGTGTGGGTGTGGGTGTGGGTATGGGTGCGGGTGTGGGTGTGGGTGTGGGTGTGGGTGCGGGTGTGGGTGCGGGTGCGGGTGCGGGTGTGGGTGCGGGTGCGGGTGTGGGTGCGGGTGCGGGTGTGGGTGCGGGTGCGGGCGCGGGTGCGGGTGGTGGTTGAAGGGGAGATGAAGGAAACCTGGGAACTAAAGTCGCGAGGTATACGGCGTGGGGCGAAGGGCGGGATGATCCGCTACGGTGGCGAACCAGGTGATATGTACCCCGGGGGAAATTCGCTACGCGATGATGTGAGTGTAGACTCATGCGCGTGCGCGTACACCCACTAGGAAGGTTGGGCTGCATGTCACCCCCCGCGTGCATGCAGCCTCCTTAACAGCCTGCATATGCTTGTCCCGCTTTATGCCTGTGCACGTGTATGCGTAACGACAACAGAGAGGGTGTGCGTGTATGTATATATGTGTGTTTATCGTGTCTATGTTATGTTTTGACGTCTTTCTCTGACACGCAGGCGTCATCGGCCCCCACGGGGAGATGGGTGCCGAGTACGGCCTACGTACGCCACGTCAGTCGGGCAGCCGCGGCGCCCCTCCGGAGAAGGAAGGGGTGGCGGTGGCGGCGGCGGCGGGGAAAGTCGGGCGTCGGTCGGCTCAAGGTGAGCTGGGGGTGTGGCGGGGCCCCCCGTGTGGCGGTCGTGATGGCGGCTAGCTAGCTCGGTTGCCGCGTGTGTTATGGTTTAGCTGTGTAAATATGTATGTATGCATGCATGTATGTATGCATGTATGTATGTACCACTTCCACGTGCAAGGAACGTGAGTGCGACAGGGGGCCCCCTGTGGGCGCCGGGAGGCGGGAAGAGGGGGAATGTGGTTGTGAGGTTGGTGCAGAAAACCGCATACACAACTACACGTGACACTCGATACTCGGCATGTCCCGGAAACTGCTCTCCACCCGCCACATAACTCCACCAGGACTAATACCCGCCGGCAGCACCTTTGCACCCACCATCCCTCCTCCCTCTCGCCCAACTCCAACCGCCGCTACGCCCTTACAAAACCCTTTTTTTCCACGCGCACACAAACTCAACCAACGTCTCGCTCCACGTCGGCAATAGAACAGCACAACGCCCACCGCAACCGGACATAAGGACACCGCCTGCCACTACCAGCGAGGCGTCCGCGGAGCAGGTGGGGACGGGAGAGGGCAGGGGAAGCAGCAGCGTGGGAATGGACGGACCCGTGGGTCATATAGCGCTCTTTTTCCCTGGGATGCTTATGTGTTAGCTGGTAGTAGTTGGATGGTAGTTTGGCGGTTGGCACACCGAGACCTGCAGTCCAGCGCCCCTGTCATTGCCATGTCATTGCACCTGGTGTGTTCGGTCTGTCCGTCTGTCTGTCTGTCTGTCTGTCTGTGAGTCACTTTATCTATATGTATGTCTCGTTGCGTGCCGTTGTCTCAGCTGTTGACGTGTTTTGTCGTGTAGCTATTTCCCAAAGTCCCGTCACCTCCCATGAGGCCACATTGGCAAGTTGTTAAACGTGCGTTTTTGTTTTAGTTATTTGCGTATATTTGTATGTGCTTCTGCATGAAAAGGTAACAGCAGCACGTCAACGGCGGCGGCCTGTACCCAATGAACGGTCCCTTGAGCTACGGGCTGCAAGACGTCTGCGATGTCAGCAGCAACCTCCGTATGATGGAGCCGTACGGCAACACGTACTGCAGCACGTACGGAATCGACCTCGCCTCCATGATGGGTGGCCCTTCAGACCCTCTCCTATCCATCTCTGGGTTGACTTTGTTGACCCCTTCGCCGTACTCAGCGCCGCTACCCGCCACCGCAGCTGCTTCTGTCGTCGGCGGATGCATCCCGGAACCCGTACTTGCCGCCGGTTCCATATCCTCCGCTGCCGCTGGTGCCGCCGCCGTCGCCGCCGCCGCCGGCGACGAGGAGGTTCAGCTTCCCTTGCCGCAGCCTTCTAACGTCGTCGCAGAGGCGATTGGCGCATATTTTGAGCCTTTGTTGTCGACGCCGCAGGCGCCACTGCCACCGTTGCCGTCGCTGCCTCAGGAGCCGTTGATGGACTGGCAACAAGCAGAGCAGCCGCCGCCGCCGCCGCAGCAGCAGCAGCAAACGGATCAGCAGCAAACGGATCAGCAGCAGCACGCGGAGGAGCACACTCAGGCAGCGGGCGAACTGCTGCAGGGAGCGGGGGTCGCGGGGCGCCAGGCAGCGGAGCAGGTGCTGGAATGGCAGCTTGCGGATGCAGTACTGCAGCGGCAAGACCAGCCGCTAACGTTGCACGTGCCTCCGTCGCCGCCGGCGCCGCTGCCTCTGCCTCATACTCATCATCAGCAGCAGCATAATGGGCAGCAACACAAGCAGCAGCAGCTAGAGCTGCAGCAGCCTTCGGAGGTACTGGAGCCGCCCCCACCGTTGCCACTGCAGCAGCAGCAGCACGACCAACAACAACAGTCGGCGGAGCCTCTGCAGCTGCAGGCGCCTGCGCAACTACAGCAGCAGCAGCAGCAGCAGCAGCAGCCGGGGTTACAGGGACTACTGGCGCCAGCGCTACCGCTGCCGCAACAGCCGCAGCAGAAGGAGCACCAAAACGACTTGGCGCTGGGGCAGGAGACACAGCTCTGGATCAGCCGCAACAGCAGCAGCAGCAGCCGCTGCCCCCCT
>NW_003307588.1:992983-996259 GCF_000143455.1 Volvox carteri f. nagariensis | reverse complement strand
GGCCGTGACCGGTGCTCATGGTGCTGCTCCCGGCGGGGTCGCGGCCAATGCTGCTACTGCGGCGGCTGCTACTGCCGTCAGTGGCGATGTCGCACCCGTGGGCGCTGCACAGGGTTCTCAGTGTTGGGCGGTTGGAGGCTCCGGTGCTTGGGCAGTAGCCGTGTTGGGCGGCGGCGCGTCCACTGTGGCGGCTGAGGAGGCTGTCGCGGCTGCCGCCGCTGAAGGGGCCGCTGCTACTGCCTGGGAGGTCATCGACGAGGTGGCAGCTGACGCAGTTGTAGGGCCCATCAGGACCGACATCAAGGTGCAGCGTGGGGCGGCGGCAGCGGCGGGAGCAGCTGTAGCAGCAATAGCGGCGGTGCATTCCGGGGCGGCGGCGGCAGCCGAAGCCAGCTGCGGTTCTGGCAGCGGTGCGATACGGGAGGGTGACGTACATGTCGCCGCTGACGCAGGCGGTCAACTACTGCCGGGTGTAATGTACGACGACCATGTGGCGGATATCCCAACTGTGAATGATGATGCCGTACCCGCTGACGCGGCAGCCCTTGACGCCGCCACCGCCGTCGATCCGGCGGCAGTGAGCACGGTGTACGGCAGGCCAGATATTTTGGGAGCGGCAGCGGCGACTGGGAAGTCCACGCAGCTCCGACGACGAAAGTCCTCGTCGGGATCGGGACGGGGATAGAGACAGCCGGCGGCGGCGGCGGCGGCGACGGGAGTCCATGAGTCCCTCCCCCCGTCGACGGCTGTCGGTTAGCAGTTCTCCCAGCCGCCGCCGCCAGCATGGGAGCACTCCTCCGCTTCGCCGCCGCCGTCAAGACGACTCTCCGCGTCGCCTGGGCCGGCCTCTGTCTCGCTGGGATATCCCGATTCCACGGGAGGGGCAGGAGCAGACAGCAGACGAGTATTGGAAGGGCTCCTTTATACAGCAGCAGCAACAACAGCAGCAGCAGCAGCGACGCCGTGGGGGTATAGCTGCCGCTGCCGCCGCTGCAGCTTCGGGGTGGCCAGACGGGCGGGATGAAAGGTGGCCGGGAGCTCCAGAAGTTAACCGCCCTCGTCGCGAAGTAGACGAAGAGGAAGAGGGCAAGGCGAGGGGGGCTGCCGGCGGCGGCGGCGGTGGCGGCGTGGCCGTTCGAGACCGCCGCGGCAGGGAGAGCTATGAGCGACGATCGCCGCAACGGACCCTCCGTCCTCCACTTGACGTTGTACGGCAGCCGTACGACTCCCATGATACTCACGTGCCCTGGCGGGGGGCCGGCAACACTGGCGGCGGCGGCGGCGGCGGCGCCGATTGGGGCCCATGGCACTGGGACCGCGGTGTCGACGGCTGGAAGGGCGGCGCTGGCTTCCGTGGCCGCGGCCGCGGTCGCGGAAGCGACGTCGGCGGTGGCGGCGGCAAGCGGTTTGATGGTCGCGGAGCGCCTTGGGTCGACCGCGGTGAATTTGGCGGCTACCACGCCAAGGCGCGCGTGGAGGGCCGGGGCAGGCGGTTTGACGACTACCACGCACACGACGCGCATGATGACGGCGGCGGCGGGCACCGGCGGCCCAACGACTTCCCCTCACACCACGTCGACTCGCACCAACAAAGGCCAGGCGCTCGCGGATATGACGTGCCGTACCACAGCGGCGGTAATGGCAGCGAGCGGCCGTACCGTGGCGGGCAGCCGTTGTTGCGGTCGGAGGAGCACAGGGAGGATGAGCGTGACGGCGGCGGCAGCAACGGCCGTACCGGGCCTCCTGGTGGCCTCGAAGCGACGGAACGTCCTTGGCAGCTGCCAGCGGGACTTCCGAAGCGTGTTGGCTGGCCGGCGGAGGACTGGGAGCAGGCAGAGGTATTGACGCGGCGTCGGCACGATCAGCTGCGTCATGGTACTCGGCGACCTATCATCGGACAGACGCCGCCGCAACCGCCGCCGCAACCGGCGCCGCTGCAAGCGGCTGATGCGGTCGCATGGGAGAAAGAAAAGCCGAAGCCCGGGTCACAAGATCACGAAACGGATGCCGGTGCGCGCTACGACGCCGTCATGCGGCAGACACACGAGCCGGCCGGCGGTTGGGGCGTCCGAGACGTCAGGATTAGGAACTCGCATTCGGATTGGCGGCAGCCGGCGGCGGCGGCGGCGGCGGCGGCGGCGCCAGCCGGTGATCGCGGCCGTGCCGCCGCTGCACGATGCCATCATCAACCCGGCTGGCCGCCGCAACCTCCGCATCCTCGGCCTTCCACACGGACTCCTGGACCGGACGGTAAGGTTCCGGTCAAGCAGCAGCAGCAACAGCGGAGGTGGGGTTCCGAAGCAGGATTACGCCGCCCCGGGCTGTCTAACTCACAATCCTCCGGGTCCGAGTCCGAGTCGAGCACGCTCTCTTCCAGCCGCGGCTTTTCATCCAGGTCCTCCTCGTCCTCCTCTTCATCGTCGTCATCGTCATCATCGTCAGGCAGGTCCTCGTCTCCTTCTTCGGGCTGGCGCCGCCGCCGCCGCCGCCGCCGCGGCCGCGGCGTTACGCCTCGTGGGGCTCCGGAGACGGTGCCGCCTCGGTCGGGGGACGCTGCCCCTGCGGCGGCGGCGGCGGCGGCGGAGGATGCCGAGGAGGAGCTTCCGCGACGGAATAACCCCCACCGCGACCGCAATAGCCCCAGCCGCCGCCGCCGTCTGAGGAACGCTGACGACAGCAGTAGCAGCAGCAGTAGCAGCAGCGGAAGCAGCAGCAGTAGCAGCAGTGAGGATACCGGCAGCAGTACGGGTGGCGGCAGCAGCAGCAGTAGCAGCGGGGATAGCGCTGGTGGCGACGCGCTTGGCGGGAGCGTTGGATACAGAGGTCACCAACACTGTACGGATCACCGCAGCGGCGAAGAGCGCCGTACACTACACGTACGGCACGGCGGCGATGGCAAAATTAGGCACAAGAGTCGGTCGCGGGGCAGCAGCGATATGAAACACAGCAAGCGGCGACAACGCCGCGCAGCAGCATGGTCCGAGGACTTGGAATGTGGGAAGCGGTCTCGCGGCGCCGATGCCAAAACAGGCAATACAGGACCGCGTCGCGGCGGCGGCTCGCGCGCAGAGGTGGCTGGCGGTTTGACGGACGGCGAGCGGCCACGGAAGCGAGCTCGCGGGCCACCCACGGCAGGCGTCGTGGAATCCGGCGGCAGCGGCGGCGGCGGCGGCGGCGCGACGGACGTGAGGTGTAGCGCTCAGGAGTCTCCGAAGGGCACTATGCCAGTGGATCACCGTTTAGCATCGCCACGCAGCGGCAACGTGTCGCAGCGGC
>NW_003307588.1:991613-992727 GCF_000143455.1 Volvox carteri f. nagariensis | reverse complement strand
GAACACCCGTGGTGGCAATGACTGCGCGCATCATCTCAACAATCCTTCCAACACAGACAAGCTCAGTCTCCGATAATAGCTGCTATTCTAGGATTGCCTGTAGTGCAGATGCGTCTATCTGCCTGATCTGTCTGTCTGTCTGTATATATATCCGCTGATAGGTCGTTCTGCTGGAGGCGTTGCCCCCTGTTTTCTGTTGTTCAAGTAAACTGAATCCCGGGGCTGAGGCGGGTTTGGGTCAGTGTTGTTCTTGGTGTTGGGACTTAGGGTTTTATAAAATGACAGCGGAAACCGCCAACTGTCAACTGCTAGTTGGATGTTGTTGGGTTCCAGGCAAGGGGATTGTGGGAGAGGGGGAAAGGCGAGAGAGGGTCCCTGGGGGGCTCCCTCCTTGATGATTTCGTTTGTGTGTGTGGGGGGGTGTATGTGTGCGCGTGTGTATGTGTGCGTGTGTGTGTGTGTGCGTCCTGTAGGGATCTTGCTGGCTTGATAAATATTGAGTAAATGCCTCCTCGCCAAGGGAGGAGGATGTTATACACATGTGAACAACGAACAGCAACGCACGAGGTCCTTGAGCAGCTACGTGAAATTGTTTTTCTGTCTTTTAGCTGTCTTTTTCCCTTTCTCAAGCCGGTCTGCAGTACTTCGGTGTTGGTGGTTGCTTAAGCATGTCCCCCTAAAGGTGGCATCTGTTGTCGCTTTTCCTGCGCCGTGTCGCCGACGGATAGGCCGACGGATAGGCCGACACCACCCATGCTGTGTGCTATGTGCTATCGAACCTGGACTTTGATGCGACGTCTAAAATGAGGCCTGGAAGGAGGGCTTTCAGTTTTAAGGCTTTGATTTGACTGGGGGTTTTAAGCATCGATGTGGTTGTTAAAGCGCGAAAACGCACAGCTGAGTAGAACAAGAGAGTTAAAGTTTGGGGGATGTCTTTTAGTGGCTTTTAGTGGCTGCGAGTCGCGCAAGGTTGAGGGGGGCTGCGTGCGAGGATGAGGGGCGGCTGGGTCGTGAGATTGATGGGCAGATGAGGCTGGTGGGGAGCTAGAAACGAGACAGGGCGTGCAACGGTATGGTTGGTGGTGGGGTGGGGAAGAAGGGAATGGCTGGCTGT
>NW_003307588.1:968382-991043 GCF_000143455.1 Volvox carteri f. nagariensis | reverse complement strand
TGGGAGTTTCCAAATGCGGGACAACCGACCTGTATAACCGCCTCACGGAACACCCAGATATGATTGACTGCTCTTGGAAGGTGGGACTGCTCAGTTGGGGCCCATATTTAGATCCAGGATCCAGTTCCCGTGGCTGGGGCCTAAGACCACAGGGCCTAGGACCACAAGGCACGGGATGTAAAAGGTCCTGGTGGTAGGCGGTGTATGTGTGTGAGATAACCGCTTATTGATCACCTGCCTGCTGTCTGCAGCGACCACCTGTGTGTATGTGTGTGCCCGATAGACAGGGTGCAGATGTGCCACCGTAGAGCCCCCAAGAACAGGTCCTCCCTCCCCGTCGCCCTCCTCTTGCGGCGGATAGCCCTAATACTGTTACTATTACTACTACCACTACTTAGGGCTGTTTCCCTCCTCTTTCTAAGGATAGTCTTCTTCCTATCACGGATTTTCATACCGGGACCTACCGCACCTGATTTGGTTAGAACCTCGACTGAACCGCACACGAGCCCATATATGCGTTGCTTCCCCCCTTTGACTCCAATACGCCCCATCCAGTCCTACCGCCGCCGCCGCGACACCCAACCCTTTTCGGCTGCCCCGCCCTGCCCTGTCTGCCGGCTTGCCCTGCCTGCGTACATGCTATCATACATACATACAAATGCGCGAAGGGACCCCACTTTTGGGACGAGTCCGCGTACCCTGTTCGCGTGAAGCGGCCCGGTCGCTACGACGGCTCTTTTCCGGCTTACGTGAGTGTCTTCGACAAGGCGGCCGCGCGCATCCAGGCCAACCAGGCCGCCATTACGGGGGAGGCCTCCTCGAACACATACACGGCTGTGTACTCACATCTGCGGTGGGTAGGAGGAAGGGGGGACCCTGGGGGGCTGGGAGGAGGTCGGCGGGGTTTGTGGGAGGAGTCGGGCGTTAAGGCTGGGATCATCCCATCCCAGTGGGATGATGGGGTAGAAGACGGGGGTGATGAGCTGAACCTCCTGCCCATCACCTCCGTCTTGGGGCTGGAGCTCCTGGAAGGGGAGGGGCGGAAAGGCGGTACCTTTGGTCCTTTGGCGATCACGGTCAGGAAGGCGGGAATGGACGAAGGGAGGGGCAGGAAGGGAGCGGGGAGGGAGGTTGAGGCGGGTGTGGATTCTGGCAGGACGCGGCCTGAGTCCATGGTACGCTAGATCTGGGTATTCTGGATCTGAATCGGAGTTCCAAGGCTAGATGCTCCGTACTGTCCTCCTCCTTTCTCCCCCTTTGCCTTCCCCCCTCCAAACACGTGGCTGCCTGCCACTCCCCACTTTTTTCCCCCACCCGTCCTCCACTCCACTTACAGAGGTCGCACATTGGTGAAGCGAATCAACTCCACGCTGTCCGAATACCTGTGGGAGGCCACTCCCTGGGCTCGATACATCGTCATGTTCAGAGACCCTGTCACTAGGTACCGTTCCGCATTCTTCTACTACCGGTGAGGGGGGCGACTGAGGAGGGGACGGGAGGGGAGGGGTGGGGAGCAAGGACAAGCAAGGACTAGCACGCAAAGACCCCAACCTCGCTACCACCTCCCTCCCACCCCCGTTTGCCGCTGCCTCCCGTCCTCCCTCGCGTGTTTATGGCGTATCTTTCCCCCCAACACACATACTTATTCAGCAATAAGGCCCTCGGCAAACCTACGGACCGGGAGTTTCTAGAGCGAGTTCAACAAGACATTGCGGACTGGGAGAAATGCCTGGCGGACAACTCGGAGCTGTACTGCCTAAAGGTATGGTCGTACTGCAATATGTACGGCACGTCCTTCGTGTTACGTGTACGGTGTGTGTGTATGAAGAAAGTGGTGGGAATTTTCGTCCGTTGCCTGCGTTGTCTTCTAATTGCTTCATCTTCATACCATCCTAGGCACGGCTGCTGCCAGCCCTCCGAACTGGTCTTGTTTCAGGTCCTAAGCCCCGCCTGCTTCATGACTCTCATCCCTCCTTCCGCTCCTCCCCTGCTCCTCCCTCCTTCCCCTCCTCCCCCTCTTCCCCCTCTTCATCAATTTCGCCGTCGATCTGGTCCGCAACTCCGCCTGTGTGTCTTGAGCAGCTTGCACCGCTTCGGTACTGTAGCTCTGTTACTTTTTCTTCCCCTCCCCCCTTTCCCCACCCCCTACCTCTGCCCCCGCACCAACCAGCCACACACCATCCCGTCTTCCCGTCGCACCCCGACCCGCAGGCCTACCACCCGCAGCAGCTCGTCAAGGGCATGTACGGCAAGTACCTGGGGGGGTGGCTGTCCGTGTGGCCCCGCGATCGTTTTCTCTTTATGCGCACTGAGGACTACAAGTCGGCCTCCGTGGAGCACTTGACCGCGGCTATCAAGTTCCTTGGTGAGTGGCATGCGGGGTGGCTTCACCGGGGTGGGGTGGGTAGTTGGTGGTTACGTTGGGTGGGTAGTTGGGTGGTTATGTTGGGTAGGTGAACAGGCATGTGGGGAAGAGCCTGGGCCCCACTGTTCCCTTGTAGAAGTTTACGTACACATACATTCATACAAACAGACAGACATGCATACATACACATACCCTTGCACATACACACGCACGCGCGCCCCGTACCGCCGGCCCCCGTCCTGCATGTTTTCCCTCCGTCGCAATGTATTGGTTCGTCCCCCGCCTCCTCCGCCTCATCATCATCATCATCATTATCACCACCATCATCATCATCATTATCGTTATCATCACCACCATCACCATCATCATCATTATCATCACCACCATCATCATTATTATCATTATTATCATCATACCATCGTCATCACTATCACCATCATCGCCATCCTGGTGAACGGAGCCACAGGGCTGAGAGATCTGAACCAAGCGGAGCTGGACAAGATTACGGACCTAGAGGCCAAAAACACGCAGGTAGCGACGTGACGGCGTTTGTAGGTGCTGGTCATTGCGGTGCTGGTGGTGTTGGTGCTGGCGGTGGAACCGTTGCGGGGGGGTCGACTTCTTTCACACCATCCTCGCCACCAAATTATTGTCGTTGAGGTGCCCCCGTGGTCTGTTGGGGTTTATTGTCGGGGGACCGTGGGTCCCGTGGAGGCCCATACTCGCGACGTGTGACTTGTGCGTGAAGTATCTCCGAGCCCCGGGGCCCCCACCCCACCCTTCCCAAACTCCCTGTGACTCCCCGCATTCCCGCATGCGGTCCATTTGGAACCTTTTCCTAATGCGCCCTAATCGCCCCTTGTGCTTCCTCCTCATCATCACATTATATCCTCACGCTTTCCCGCTTCTGTCTGTCTGTCTGTCTGTCTGTCTGTCTGCATTCTTCGTAACCCATTGCCCCGTCGCCGCATCCAATGGACCGCTCGGCCTCCGTCTCCGCTATCTCCGGCGCTGCTGCTTCTTCCTTGTCCCCCTCCTCCCCCTCCTCCTCCTTCATCAAAACTCCTGATGGTGGTCGTGGTTACGATGCTGGTTGTGATGGTGGTGATTGCTGAAACAGTCATCCAAGTATGATGACAGTAAGGGGGCGAGCCGGGAGCTCAACACGGCCTACCAGCTGCTAAGGGACTTTTACAAGTGGGTTGGTGGGATGGGATGAGAGGGAAGGGGATTGTCATTCTTAGGGTTTATATCTCATGAGAGTGACTCGTGCTGCGGCTACGGCTACGAAAGCATGCTGCTGCTCTGATGGCTGTCGTGGTGCTGTCGCTGCGGCTGTAGCTGCCGACACCGTTATTCCGCTTCTATTCCTACCACCACCGTACAGCGGGCCCCGTGTTCACCTCATGCGACACAGGAGGTCAGCTATCCCTCCGTCTCGGTGCCTTCTTCGGGTGCACGGGTGCATGGGCTGGCTCTGTTCTGTCGACCCAGCTGCTGCTGCTGCTGTTGTTGCCCCTGTGTCGCTGCTGCTGCTGCGGCGGCGGTTTTTGCTGCCACCGATCATACACGCTCTCGCTGCTGTTGCTAGTTTTTGTGTTACCTCTTTGCTACTGTTTCCGCTGCCCCTCCCTCCGCAGGCCCTTCAACCAGGAGCTTTCGAGGGCGTTTGGGAACGACCCGCGGTGGTTATGGGGGTACTGAATACACCCCACCGTACGCACGTCATGACGGGTGGACAGACCAGCATGCGAAGAGGAGGGACGAGGGAAGGGGAGAGGAAAGGGTGCGTGGAGCGAGGAGAGAGGGATGGGCGATGGGGAGTCCTCACTGTGTGGCGCGGTCGGTAATAGTAGCCACAGTGCTGCTACCTCATACACACAGACCTCCCACCACCGGCTTCTGTATACGGGCGGATGGAGGAGGGCCACATGCGGCTGCTGCTGCTGCTGCTGCTGCTGCTGCTTTTTGCCGAGGTTTTGCGCTGCTACACAAGATATCGTGTCATATCATATTTATCATACCTAGTGTCGTAATCACCCCTGCGTTGCTGAGCCCGCACGACTGATATGTGCAAGTGTTCCAGTTCCTACATGTCCCGTCTTCCTTGCAAGCGTCCTTCTGATCCTTATCGTTATCATGATCATCATCATCATGCGTCATCGTGATCGTCTTTTGGGGGCAAGGGCTGGCAAGGGGCCGGGTGTTTTACACCACCACAAACCAGATGGCCCTCGTTTAGAATCCTGGAGAGCGCACTATCACGGGATCTGACATCTGCAGCTGCCGATCGGTACTTTTCTGAAGTCGTGATATAGCACCCCGTAGTGGTGGGTCTAGCCTGGAAGGTGCGTACCGCGAGCCCATGATGATGATGACGGCCGCTGTGCTGCCGTTGCACGGTGTGGGTTGCATCCGTGAAGTCCATGCATTCCGCAGAGTGACTGCTGGCCGTGCAAAACTGTGAACTCAACAGAGCTGCGGCGATGACAAGTGTGTAAACAGCGGCTAGGACCCTAAGTCCCCAGGATAAGAAAAAAGTGAGAGCTGTGTAGAGAGCGAGCCCCCGTGAAGGTTGGTTGTATTTCAGTGGGAAGCTTGCAAGCTGCCTAGTGTGGCCGATTGCCCCCTCCCTACCTCCCTCCACGTTTGCTCGTTCACAAAAGAAACAATGTCGTGCACGTGAATACGCAAAACACAGGACACCGCCTGCTGCAGGTTACTATCGTGTATGTGTCAACATACTGGGCAAAAAAATTGAGGATTGCTGATTGCACTGGATGTGCACTGGATGGTTTCCAACTGTTGATGGAAATGTCCCAGCTGCTGCTACTGCTGCTGCTGCTGCTGCCCTGTATGTAATGGATGGCTTTTTTCCAGGGCTTTCATCACACAGCTGCTGTGTTGTGTTTCGTTGTTAATAATAAACAGACACACACATACACACACAGCATTGCTTATGTGCCATCGTTATCCATGGCCAACTGCTCCAGCACTGCCCTCTTTCCTTGCCTTCTGGCACCTCTCACGCACATCTCATACATGTCCTATTCTCCAGTTCGACTACCAGGGCTAGATGCTCAGTCGTTCTTGCTGAGGTGGATGCGGCACGCAATGCACCGCACATGGAACTGCATTGGCGCCTTATTAGCAAGCGCATACACCAGATTCGTACATCATCCAACACCGCCGGCCGCTGCCCCTGGCCCTCGCAGCTATTGCAGCGTAATAATGAGCGTATAGTCCAAATACGACACCGTTCCTCCACTTGTAGCCCAGTGCCGTACAGCGTCCCCTGCGGAATACTGCGGGGCAACTCCTTGCTACACCCGGGCCGAGGGCCCTTTTCGGCTTCGAAGTAGCTGACTACACTCCACTCACCAACTATTTCTGGTCAACCGCAATCAGTGAAATAGCCCCGCGGTGCACGCACACATTCAGGCATCCGCAGCAAATGAAAGGGTTGGGCGGCCGGGCAAATCCCAACGATGAATTAGAATAAGGTGATTCAACGCAGCATGCCGTAGTCGGCGATTTGACTTACCGCCACATTATACCTTCAAACCTTCACAGACGTACGAGGAGTGGTGAAATCATCGTGTACATAGCACTACCTCCATCACAAGCAAAAAATGATGCATGAGAAAGAGCAAATGCCATACAGCAGTCCATGCGCAAACGCAGCCCTGATCCTCACCCCACCGCTGCAACTCGTAAAAGGAAGCACTACAGCTGCTTCATCAACTCGCCTGAACCCTTGTTAGGGATGCATACACGGGACGACAATGCACCACGAAACGCTCCCATTTCGACGCTTCATCATAAAGGGAATGTATTAGATATCATTGCCCCCTGCCACGACGGTAATCAAAACACCACTAAACACGTCATCCCCCTCTTACGCACACTCCGACTACTCCAGGATTCTGCCAATCGCCCAACACGTCCACATCCAGCCTTGGCTCAGCACATAAGCACTTGGTCGGGCCTACATGCTGCTCCTTCCTTGGCCATAATAAACACCAAGCCAGGGGTTTGCGCCACAGCACTTGGGCTCCTACATGTGCGAGTGTGAACCTCACAGGGCTCCGCCAGTGATACTCAGGCCAGCAATATCCGCCCAGCATCCCTCAACCGTATCAACTTCAGGCAGATTATACATTAACCACAGAAGGAGCGAAGGAGCGAGCTTCATGGCGCAAGAACTTGCCTGGCGACGAACCCTTGTCGCCCCTCGGCCTGCAATGTATACGGAACGTGCAGCCCTGAAATGCTGTTTTCCTTGGCGCCGGAAGGCGCCAATTTTTTTTTAGTTTTAATTACCGAAGTTATGCCCTCCCGCAGCTGTAGAAACCGATTTGAATAATAATAATAATAATAGTACGCCGGCCGGGGCCTGGCGTGTGTTAAGGGGGTGGGGAACTGAGGGGCGGCGTAGCCGCTCCTGTATGCCCGCACCACCGTGGGAAACCGTTCGGGTTGTACCTGTTACTTGACTGTACCCTCCATTACTCGCCGCGCCCGGATAATCGTGCCCGCTGCTTCGATTGTTTGCCGGTGGAGGTGCAGGCAGGTCTTCTGGGCCTGCTCAGCGGACGAGCCGAGTCTGCATAGTAGCGGTTTTGTGTTGTGGTTACAGTATTTCCGCCGCCGACGCGGCGGGTGCCCTCACGAGCCGTGAGGCTCCAGAGCACGCTGTTGACGCTCATCAAAAACCTCAGTAAGGAAAGTAGCGATTTTCCTCGGATTGGTATTAAGAAATACCTTGCGCATATCAGTATCTTCAACGTTAATCAGAAACCTATTACGCAACTCAGTATACGCCTCACACTCCATGAGCACATGATATTCATCCTCAACCTTACCCGACGTACAGACCTGACACGTACGGCACTCTCTCGGCCTATGGTGTCCTTTGTTGACCTCCAAAGGCCAACAACAAAGACGGAAATTTGGCAACCATACGCAACTGGTTGACCGGCAATAAAACACGCAAATAGCCTGTGGGATCGGAGCCCTCTCTTGCTGGTGAAGGGGAGCCCATCCCGTTATGATACCTGCAAACGAAAACCCCTTTACCTGGAACACACGCGGATCACCCCCTTGGCTGAACTGATCCAGTCACTAAAAGGAACGCAGATAACCTCTCCAAGAACCTCAACCACTCGAATCAACTGAGACGAGTATACATCTACCTTCTGAGAAACGGAGTCACACGCCGGCCACTCATGGCCCAACCAACGCAAAATGATGAGCACTTTAGACGACCAGCAATCCACTTTGAGATCAGACAGAAGAGCCAGACGGAGATCATCTACTAACACGTCATGATAGACCGACCCACGGGACTTGACTATCTTATTCCAGAAACACAACGCAAGGCGTAACCAGAAGTACTGCAAAGGCAACTGAGACAGCTCCCTGTACAACAGCTTGTAAGGTACCTGCTTGAGCCCAGCACAACGTAAACAGAAGTCACGCTGGACCTGGACCATACCATCTTCCAAAGCCAAATCAAAATATGACTTACCAGCGGGTAAAACACGTTTACCTAACCGCAGGACGGAGACAATCCTATCAGGACCCCAGACCTCAGCACCATAACAGAGAACCGAACGGACCTGGGTGTCGAACGCTTGAAGCCGAACGGCAGGAGCCCACACCCTGTTCTCATCCAACCGATTACTAAGACCGAACATAGCCCGTCGCCCTGCTTCCAAAAGTTCGTTGACACAACTCGCAAACGGGGACGCAGGGCCCCAATAGAGACCCAAGTACCTAACGCGACCACACCAGTTAATAGGACTAGGAACAAGTAAACTACCAACCATGGGTGGGTGCCAAAGCGACCCATCAGTACGGAGAGGAAGCATGAGCCTCACCCCCTCAAACGCCCTCTTAACGACATCAACGGAAGCAGCCACAACAAGGGCCTCACATTTCCGAACGTTGCAGCGCATACCAAAAGCAGCACAGAACTCAATAAGCAGCTTAAGCGAGAACTGGAGGCGTGCCAACGAGGTCGCGAACAAAGTAAGGTCGTCTGCATAGAACAACAGAGGCAGCCGACGATCATTAATGACAGGACATTCGTGTGCACGTGTGTTGAACCATTCGTCCATACCATCCCTCGCTTCAAGGTAGTCGGCAATAACCTCAATGATGAACCCGAACAAATTGGGACTCATGGGACACCCCTGCTTCACGCCCTGCAGAGAGGCAAAGATGGACCCTAGGCGACCGTTAACCTTGACCCGTTGGAGAACACGTTCGTAGCTGGCTTTAAGGGCCGCCAACATGGGTCCATGCACACCCCTCTCCTCAAGACGCTGCCACAGGCTTGCCCGGGGCACTCTATCAAAGGCTTTCTCAAAATCCACCTGACACGCATACAGGGCCTGATTGCTGCCGGGCCGCTCATAACGACTTTTAAGATGACGAACAACGAACAACTGATGAACTGTACTGCGCTTTTGACGGGACCCAGCCTGAAAACGGCACCGGACACCATCTTTATCCCCGAAAGCTGCCAGCCGCCTGTCGAGAACCGTGGCATAGCATTTGGCAATGGCGCATCCCACAGCTAGACCCCTGTAGTTGTCCTTGACCCTGGGGTCGCCTTTCTTAAATAACGGACTGAGAGACGCCACGCAAAACTGGTCAGGCACATCCCCTGTATCCCAAATGTGCTGAAAAGGTCTCGAATCGCAGGGGCAATAACATTGACAGACACCCTGTCCTCGTCACCTTCACGAGGGATTCGCTTGGCATACTTGTAGCACTCGGCCGGAACCATACCCAGACCCGGGGAACGCCCATTAGACAGGGACGACAAAGCCGCCTCAACCTCTTCAAGAGTGAACGGACCATTCATAGTGTCGGCCATAGACCGTCTAGCATGCACCGGTTCGGAATCACGCCACGCCGCCCCGACTTGGGAGCCCGCACCGAGATTGATACAGTTGAGAATGGCACAGACACGGGCCTCCTGCACCTCATCGAAGGAGGCTGAGGCATTATAAAGGCGATCGAAGTAGTCCGTCCACTCCGACACGTCTTCCACATTGCATCTGGACGCTGGCTTACCGTTCAGACGTTGCCATAGGGTCTTCGCATCCCGTTTGCATGTAGCTATGAATAACTCCAAGGCTCGCAGCCGGTGATCCCGTCGTGCGTTACGCTTAGCACGATTAAACTGACGACGTAACTCTTGAAAACTCGTATGCCCCATAGCCGGGGCAGCACACCCCCACTTCATCACATCAGACCGATACTGCAACATGGCCTGCTTAGCCGCAGCACACTCATCATTCCACCACGCCGCCTTGCCGTTAGAAACCGGCCCGGGCCTGAAGGCATCACCGAAGCAACCCAGCAAAATCCGTTCGATAGTGTCCACCGCCTGGGTGACACCAATCTGGCCAGCACGCAGGGAATCCACAACCGCCCGGACACCAACCACAGGGGGGGCCTCCGGGTTGTAGAACATGTCTGTGTACCTGTGCGCCTCAGAGACAAGAAACGTCGGCTTGGGTTTACGCGTGGGTGGCCGGTCCGGCCTCCAAACCGACGCGAGGTGAAGGGACACGGGGTTATGATCACTCAAGCGGCGTTCTTCACGGTAAAAAGATTGCTGTGGCAGGACACGGAAGGAACGCACGCACGGGTACAAAGAAGGGGACGCAAGCACAAGGTCAATCATGCTGCCTCCCCCCCGGCTGGACTCGTATGTGAGCCTGCCCTCAGTGTCACCCGGTGCCCGCCCATTGAGAATGACAACCTCTGAAACCCGGCACAACTCGAGCAGTTTACGTCCAAACGCATTATGCTCCTGATCTAGCGACCGGCGGGGCACACCCAGCAGTGCTCTGTATGCCTCGCCGTCCACAAAAGGGCACCCGACCTCCTCTCCTAAATCGTCAAGATAGTCTAGGTCCGGGATGTCGGAGAGGTGGTTGGGCAGCCCCCCCACGCGCGCGTTCCAATCCCCCAGAAGCAGGATCCTCTCACCCGACTGGCGGAGGGCGCCCACGACGGTGGCCAGATGATCAAACAGATGATCAAACACTTCGTCCGCTGCTTGTCCGTCGGTTTTAGTGTGTTGGTTAGAGTCCCAGTACTTCCCAGGGTGACAATTTGCGCCTCGGTGTAGTGCACCGTCCAGCCTGCTTTCGTGAGTTCCTCTGTTAGCCGTGCATGCTGTGCGGTTTTCTGTTCGAGTTTGTCGGAGTGCTGCAGGTCACTGGTGTAGCCCACTTCAACAATGTAAACATCGTGCTTGGATTTGCACTCCGGCCCCTGGTACCGTTTGCGCTTGGTTCTGTGCGCGGGGAGGTCGGGGATGAACAGGATGTCTGGGCGGAGGCGGCGGATTTCTTCGTCCGCTAAGTGTGGCAGCATCCATTTGGGGACGCGCGTCCCACTGCAGTACGGCGGGAGATCCTCTTCTTTACCGGCGTCCATAATCATGAAGCCACCACCGTGGTGGCCCTCGTTGACGCAGTCGGCGATAGTGCGCGTCGCTTGGTTATGCCGGTTGATGTACATGCCCTTCATGGTTGGGTGGGGACACCCGCCGAGTATGTGGGCTCCTGAGTCTGGTGTGGGGCCGGTCGGGCCGCAGCTGCGGCAGATAGGGCAGTTGCCGTCTCCGCCTCGTCCGTAAAGTTTCTTTAGTTTAGCATTAAATAGCAGCCCGTATCGAGCTTTCAGTACTTGCAGTTTGAGCCAGTGTGACATCTTTGCGTTACTGAGGAAGGAATTGCTAGATTTGGGGTCTAACTTCGAGGCGGTGTTACGCCATTTTTCAGTTAGTATTGTGTCGTTGGTATAGCCTGCGAAGGTACCTTGCTGGAGATGCTTATAAAGGCCTTTGTTCAGGTCATTAACGTAAAGACCGGTGTCGCGTTGTTTCAGCCAGAACACTTTATCGAACGGGGCATTGTCGGCCTTTTCAGTAAATGTTGCTGGGTTCTCACCTCGTGCGACCGATGTTGCTCCTTTGTCAGCTTTGTCATTACCATCAAGGCCTGTGTGCGATTTCACTTTCAGGAAGTGAACGGTTATGTTCTGTTGGGCGCATTCGTACAGTAGGTCGGCGATGTCCATTAGTAAGGCTTTGTGCTTGGAAATATGCAGTTTACTCGGATCGTTTACTGCTCTTTTGATAAGATCCAGTGAGGCTTGCGAGTCAGTGGCAATTGTTAAGGTGATGTTCACCGCCCTTTGGGTTGAAACCGATTTGACAAACTCTGTGGGGGACACATGTTTTGCTGAGCAGTACGGCCCGTACAACATATAACATCTTGTCTTCATTGGTCCTTTGCAAAATTTCTGATAGGTGCTCCACGTCACTTATTCCAGCACGGCTTGAATACATAAGCCACACTCGTTGGATTCTGATCAGAGCTTAGGTGCTGCCGCAGCTGCAAAATGCAACAAACGTAACGCTGACGTCGACTTGCAGCCGTAGCATTCCCGTAGAGGGTTTCCACTAAATATTTGGGGTCGACGCAGCTGAAGCAGAACCTGCGAGAACCGGTGGCGTTGGTCGGCGTTTGGCGCAATGACGCCAGATGACAGGCAGCGTATGTGCGCTGCAGTGACAGAGGCTGGCCTGGATTCTGCTGGGCTAGATGAAGAGGACTTGGAGCTACTGTGGGCAGCCAAGTACCGGACCGCTGCGCGCCTGCGTGCAGCTACACGGGAAAATCTCGTTCAAGCGCATCTGGCGCCTGGCGTGGTGGATGCCATTCGGCAGGCCTTAGGTAAATTCTAAGCGCGGTTCCTGTGCCACCAACTAGGTCATCCTTTGCCGAGGAGCCTGCGTTGCATAGACTCCTGCTCGTGGTGGTTGCTCTCGCTGCCAAGATATCAACTTTAGCATCTTGGATGCTGCTGTGCACACATTGAGTGGCGTGGACCGTGAGGCTGGTTGTCTTTCGGTACATCTGAAGTTCGGCATGCGACTGATCACCCTGTCAACTAGGGTGTCGGAGAAGTTTTCTGCTTAAGAGGGGGTTTCTGTCCTGTCTCTGGTAATGTAACCTGTCTCCGGTATCGTAACCAATAGCTTGCAAGATGTAAACAATAACTTGCAAGAAAGGTTATTGCTGTGACGGATGATCTTCCTCAACAGTAAACCCTAATGTAGGCGTTGTTTGTATAGTGACTTTAGAACGGTGTTTCTAGTCTTTGTGGTTGAGAGAAAATCGGATGTGCAAGCTTTCTCGATAGCGCACTGAGCTGCTGCTGGTGGCGCTAGCTTGGGTAGTTCCCTTCACGGGCATTGGCAAACTTGGTGGAGAAAGTCCTTCGTGGCCCCATAGCGCGTGCACATGGTTGTGTTGCATCCATTTTGCATGCCTGACCCTGCTGGCAGAGGTCGGTGACCCCCAAGTCTGTGACCGAAAACAGAGTTCCAGTAGACATTTTAGAGAATTTTCCATTTTGCCCTACAGAGGAAATTGAGGTACCCCGTAGTGATCCAAATGGTTTTGAGTCTTCCAGGGCACGGCTTCCAGGGCCCCAGTGCAGCCACCCCAAGTTGTTTTTGCAAAAACTCGAAAGATATTTTAGCGTCGATCTACATGGTAACAGGGTCTTGAAGTGTAAGGCCCGCTTGGTTGCCAGTCAAACAACAAGTATACATGTGAAAATCTCCTCATTGGCGACTTGACCCAAGCAAAAGCAGCATTTCAAACATCCTGAGGTGGTTCAGTATGTACGTGATTGAGCTACTGTGATTGAGCTACTGCGAAGATTGTGGCGGAGTAGGCTGGCCATGGCAGGGGATCTACCTTGGCTGCTATGGGCACAGCTGATCGTGTCTGAATGGCGACTGACTGCCTGACTGACCGATGGGGTTGTCTCCGCTCGCGGCGTGGATAAAGCTGCCATCTCACTGGGATCCATTATACTTTCCTCCCCCTGCATGCTTGCTGCTGGCGACTGCTGGTGAACATGCTCACAGGCGGCTGCTTGTGAACATGCTCACCGTGTATCAGCATTGTGTAGATGCTATACCACCGGCTGTAAAAAGGCAGCACCCCGCCGTGCAGCTGTGCGCTGTGTGATAGTGGCCCGCCTTGCATGTTGTCTGGTGACCGTGTCTATGATGTGCACACATGCTGCAACATTGTTATGCTTGACGACTTAATGTTGCTCATATTGTACAGCATGGGTGTTCCGGTGATCCACCCTGCTCACCCTGCCGTGGGCCTGCCGCCTGCAGGCGCAGATGCTGGCACCAGCAACACTGATGCAGGTGAGCCGACTGTGCCTGATGCGGGAAAGGGGGGAACAGGTTTTGTGGGCTTGGTGTGCCCGTTTCATTGCAGCACTGGGCTTGAGTGTGTGTGGATGCTCGGTTTGTCACATAGCCTGCCTTGAGCGTTAGCCATTACCACCCCCCATTGTCACTGCTTACATGCCCTTTCCCAAACTGCTAGGCCTGCCCATGCACCGTACTAACGTTTCCACAGGTGTTGTGATGGTGGGTTTAGGTGGAGTTGGGTCTTACTGTACAAAAACTACCAGCCAGGCTCCCACTCTCAGTCTTGTCAGGTCTCACATTCCTGGACAGAAACCAACCCTCAGGCCGCAGGCCACCATGAATGGAGAGCGGGGGAGGGGGGACTTCATCAGAACGCTCATTTATAGCGCTAGTGCCAACATGTCCATGAAGGGCTTGTCCCTCGGCAGGCGGGCAACATGCATAGTGATAACACTTGGCAGTTGCACGCCCCAGCCTGTTGGGCCTGCGATTGCGCAGCCCTGTGTGACAGCACACACTTTCTCTACTGTAGAGGGGTGGTTCAGTGTTCAGCATGATATACACCCTCTTGCTACTGAGGGGTGTGACTTCTGGCTTGATTCAGCTTGAAGTTGCTTCATCACTTTGCTGCTCTGCACCCCTTCGTTCCTGCCTCCTTTTGTTGTGTTGTGATCCTGCATGCATTGCAACTGGGCGCCAGCTGCTGGTTGTTTAATGTGTATGCGCCTTGTGGGCACGATGGGCTATCCTTGTGCAGGCCTGCCAGCTTGCAAGCTGCAGCTCCGGCAAGACTTGCAGAACCAGGACCTGTTCTTCTTTGAGCCCATGGACACTGTCAGCACTGCAGCTGCCACAAGTGCTGGCGTGAACAGCATGTTCTTCCTGGACCCCGAGGGCAGGCAGATAGCTGAGCTGAAGAAGTGGCTGGACCGTGCCGAGGATGAGTACTGTATGGGCAGACCCATCCGGCCGCTGTCCATCAACGGTCTGGTCAAGGTGGGATATAACAGCCTGACCAAGGACGGAGAGCTCCTTGTGCAGCTTGTGTCCAACCCACATGGAACAGGGTTTGGAACGAGAAGATTAGGCGTGGTAGATGGGTGATGCATGCAGCTTTGTGCACTGTTGAGTAATACACAGCTGAGTGACCAAGGGGAATGCATGTTTACCTAGCCATCTTGCGCCCATCTTGTGCCTGTTGTGCAGAGTGGCAAGTCCTACATGCTCAACGAGGTTCTGCCTGCTGTGGCCAACACCTACTACAGCAGCAGTGGCAGTGGCCGGCAGCATGCTGGCATGGTGCTTTCAGAGCCCAACTTCCTGCGCGTGAACTGCTTGGGCTGTGATCGCAGCAGCGGTGTCAGTGGCTTCCTTAAGGAATTCCTTGCCGTACTCAAGTGGAGCGCCGCTGACCAGCGGCTCTCTGCTGCTGCCAGCACGCCTGCACCCAGCGACAACTCGGCTGTCGCTGCAGCGGGCGCCATTCAGGACTTCATGGAGCGGCTGCCACGGGACCGCCTGAACTTCCTGCTGATTGACGAGGTGCAGAGCTTTTACCTGCTTGAGCGGGCCATGCTGGGCGACTTTTTGCCGTGCAGCTCAACACTGGACTTGGACGAAGTGCAGCTCATGCAGTGGTAAATCAGCACAAGGTTTCCCTAACCGTGTTGTGTGATCACATGGGCGAGGATGAGGGGCAATGGCCAGTGAAACACGCCCAGGCGGAGCTTCACACGAGGGGGCAGAAGGCACTAAGGGGAGATCGCTGCAAGATTCAATTGTACGACATAAGCATATTGCACAAGGGGCAGAGGTCTGCACTCATGCCTACAGCAGGTGTACGACACAAAGGAGCTGACACATGCACCATTTTCCTTCCCTCCACTGTCGTGTGTACTGCAGCATTTTCAAGGAACTCCTGCTGGACAGCCCCCACTGGGTCGCCTGGGCCGTCACGGGCAGTTCCATGGCGACGCTATGGGCCAACATTGCAGTCACCCTGGTGAGCAATTGGTGTTGCAGGGGGGGGCACTTCTGGGGGGATGCATATGCTTCATTCTCAAAGAGCTAGACGGGAGTGTTCTATATCTGCTTTCAGAATGCAAATGGACCCAGGAATACATAAGTTATTGGTCTCCAAAGTTGGTTGTATGGCAGCGTGTGGGGTGGTGGGTCCGGGGCTCCAGGAACGATGTCGAAGGGGTCCCTAAACAACGTCACCAGTGGCTAAAACGTGCCAATATGGACATCAATCGCTTCGCCTTGGCGAGATCTATTGATTGTGCTAGTCTGCTGTGATGCTAGGGAGGTTAGTTAATGGGGGGCCCTTCAGGCCTGGGGCCTTGCCTCTCAACACCCCTTGGCGCCATGCAACATGTGTGACCCAGAGTTGTTTACACGTCTCCTTGCGGCGTGACAGTGTGTCAAGGTGCGCCAGACCGATTGGGTGCAAGGACTGAGTGGCCACTCGTTGTGTGTATAGCAAGAGCCATGGTGGGCCACGGACCTTCATTGTCACTGTGAACACATTGATATATCTTCCTAGGCAGTTGTAACAATTGGGTTTATGTGATGTGCGTGCTAAAGAAGGCGAGCAAGAAAACGGATGTGTGGATAGCAGACCTGAAGCTAGGCATCCAGGCCCCTCGGCAGTGGTGCTTCGTGCTTCTGGGCCAACATTGCTGGCAGCACAGCTGACGCGGTGGTGTTATGAACGGCAGCAGCCGTGTGTCGGTGTGAACTCAATCATGTTGCTGATGTACTAGCAATTGTGTGAACACAAACTGGCATCCCTGTCTGTTGTGGTTACGGGTGTTGCATGCATGCCTGCTTGCAACGCTTGTGAATGCCGTGAGCTCTGCTTATAGCCGCATATTCTGGCGTTGTGCGTCAGGCTCCTGCATTTGTCCAGGCGCTAAGACTTCGTTTTATGATGCTGCTTGCTGTTTTTGGAATTCTGACGGCCACGCTTTGGCTGCCGAAATTGTTCTGCAATGCTGCCTAAGTTGCGATGTTCCAGCTGTGTGTATTTTGTGCGCTCGTTTCCAAGCTGCGCTTGGGCCATATGTATAGCCTTCATTCGAGCGGGTTTTCCAACAGGGGACGTGCTGGTGGTGGCTGTGATTGGCTGCACGGCAGTTTTTGTGACGGACGTCAAAAGGTCTTCACGTGCAGATCACACTGGTTTTTTCCCGGGCGAAAATGACTTTTTTGAGCATGTACGGCAGTGTCATACACACATGTCGTACGACAGTGGGTGGGTGGGTGGTCCTGGGGTCGCCGGGCAAAAAATGTAGCATGTGTGTCCGGAGAAAAGTATGTGCCCCCCCTTGGTTGCAGTCCCAGGACCCAGCGCCTTTGGGTGGACCCTCAGCTCCTTCCCGCCTGCCTCATTGTCACAACCCCAGCCACAACCCCCACTCAGCTTCTCATGCTCCCCCCCCCACACACACTACATTTTTTGCTTGTCCACCCGCGCTTCCCCGCACATCTATGTACATGTCCGCACTTGCCTGTACTTCTCCACTTATTAATTTTTTTCACCCCAATTTTCTGGCCACAACTACCTGCTATGCATCCTGTTAATTGCGTCATCATCCTTTCGTCCAGTATGACACTTCTCATGCCTTCCTCCGCCGCCTTTTTCTTCTTAGGTGTTTCCTTTCTTTTTTCACTTTCCCTTTTCAGTCAAAATATCTCATCAGCCAGCCAGTTGAAACTCTTTTGCAGCCAGTTTAAAATGTTTCAGCAGCATTTGCATGTTTTGTCCTTTATCGCACCCGGCTCACCACTTTGCTACCCTTCTGCTTTGCATGTGCCCTTGCCGCTACTTCTGCTGCCTGGCCAGGTGAGTCCAGTGGTTCGAGCTTTTTCGGTATATCGTGTTGGCGTCTGTCCGCTAGCCGGACTAGGATAGTTGGGTTGGTCAGGTCGGTCGCGCGTTTTTTTGGGGGTTTGAGAGGAGCACTTGCATACCAACAGCTTTTCAGTACCAGCTAATCAGCTAGTTCTCCAGGCCAGCAGCAAACTTTATTCCAGCTTTATGACAGCCCTGTTTTATTACTTCTCCGCTGCCTTTACACCTACTTCTTTACAGCTTGGCAATACTGCTTTTTCTGCTTTCTTAGTCCTGGCAGCTTAGGTAGGTTGTTTTTCTGACATCATCTTCACTCTGTCATCCCGATGTCGCGGTCTTCACGGACGCCTTTTGGTCAGTTCTACGTTTGGTACACTCTTGCCCTGGCAGCAGCTTCACTCGTGCATGGTTCATCTTCCCCCCCAGCCTGTCCTACCCATGACTGTAGCTTCTGTAGAGCTGAACGCCTCTGCTGTGCATGGCCGCAGACCAACGATTTTGTCCTAATCACGTACCACTCCCAACTCAACCTGAGCCCCACGGTGTCCAAGGGTGTGCTGCAAGTGGCCTGGGAGCAGCTAAAGGCCCAGGCCGCGAGCTGGGATCCGCCACTGCCAAGCGACCTGGTCTGGCAGTCACCACAGCAGATCGCCATGCTCGCCTACTTATGCCAGGAGTGGAGTAATGACGGGACGGCTATCACAGCTGCAAAGCTGGTCGAGCAAACCCTGAGAGGAAAGTTCATTCCCGAGGTGGGGCCTGCATAATGCAATCCTGCAAATGGGAACGGGTGCAAAGCATGGTCAGGCGCTGGCTGTGAAAGAGTGTGCTCCTTGCGTGTTGAACGGCAGCTGGTGGAGCCAGACGGTTTCGACTAGCAATCCCCGATTGCCGCATGTGATCCCTATTCAGGTGCTGGCGGACATGCACATGGTACTGCAAGTGCTGGGCCAGCCTACTTCACAGGTGCTGCTCCTGCGCAAGCTGCTGGACCCAATGGCTGGAGTGGAGCACGCCAAGCTCCCGCTGGCGTTCGAGGTGCTGCTGGCCAACTTCACCACTGAGCGAAACGGCAGGCTGTATCTGGATAACCCGCTATTTGCTCAGGTGCTGCAGGTACGGGTGTAATGCCAACACATGCCCATGTACATCAGGAATACCTTCTGAGTAGCGCATGTTCACCAACCAGGAGGCCCTAGAGGCTTGGGCCAATACATGCAGAAGTTGTGTTTCAGGTGCACACCTGGAGAAGTGGGCATTTGAGGCGCTCACCCGGGTGTATGTCGGTTTTCAAGGCATGCAGGGTGCTGCGGTGACACAGAATCGGAAGGGTTTCTGGGACACAAGAGACTGGACTGTGCGAGGCTAGAGGACACGAACTTGTACTGCTGCCCTACACAAAACATACTTGCTACCTGTCATTGCCCGCTCTTCCCTGCTCAGGCGGCCACCACAGAGTCTGGAGAGTTGTTGGACTCAATCACCTCCATCCCGTCGCTCAGCTCCACAATGTTCAGGGAGCTGGTTGTGCTCGGTGAGCGCTGCAAGGACAAGGACTTCGACAGCTACGAGGACCTGCACAGCCTCCTGGAAGCCATGGCATCTGCACTGGCGCTTACACCGGACAGGCTGCTGAAGGCGGACTGGTTCATCCAGGTAAGGATGCCAGTGAAGGGTGTTGGGGCATGTGTGGGGGGTGGGCGAGTTGCTGTACTGCAAGATTGGCGAGTCCGGCCAGGAGACCAACAGCAGAAGGAAAAGGAGGATGAGGTTAGGAAGCTACAGTTGCAGACAGCGTCAAGGTCACCTGCAAAACACAGGAGGAATGGTAACAAGGCAGCCAGGAAACCGTTGGCAGTGCATGCTGCTGGCTAGGGGAAAAGCAGGGTTGCAAGCAGGGTGGCCAATCAGACAATGAGCAGCCAAGCTTGTGAGGTATTAGGAGGGCGCATGCAGTGGTCACAGGACTACTGCAGCACCCACGGGTCAACAGTAGTGTTCCTTGCCGTGCCAAACTGGGTGGGTGTGGGGATGCAGAGGAGCACCTGCTGCAAGCTTTTTCCCATGTAGAGGGGACCGTTAGAGGGGCCACCAAGACAACCCAGCCGGGCACCAAGAGGGCAGGCAAACGGAACAAGGGGTCAGAGTGCGAGGCAGCAGTGCAGCACCTGTCGAATTCCAGGCATGATGCTTGTCCAAACAGCTGCAGTCATTGTGCGGACTGCAGCCAGCCAACAGGGCCGGGCCGCAATGCCGCTGGCATGTACACCCCTGCTTCCCATGCAACTGCGTTGATCACAGCCCCGGTGCTCCATCTACCTGCAGGTCCGGGACCACCACTGCAACAGCCGTGGCAGCAAGACCAAATTTGAGCGGGATGACAGGGCTCAGACTGATGTCAAGGTTGGGCTTCGCTGGTTCCACAGGTTGCTGCGCAACATCCTCTGCCACGGCCCCATCCTGGAGCAGCAGAAGTTCCTGGATGCCTACCCGCCAGAGATGGCTGCGTTTCATAGCAGTGGTCGCATCAGCATGGTGCTGACCAAGACATATGAAGTGAAGCCCAGGTGCAGCGGCGGCAGCAGCAGCAGCAGCCAGTGTCACGGCAGCAGCGGCAGCAGCAGTGGAGGGCGTGGTGTAACGGCTATGGCTATCAAGTGCACACCTGTGTGCCCGGCCTCAGTGGCAGGCTGTGGTCAGCATGGGCCACTGGTTCACACCACCGGCAGGCATGGGGTGTGGGGCCAGGGAGGGCTGCGGGCAGCCACACTTGCACCGCGCCTGCATGTGAAGCACTCACACTTTGCACTATCTGCAGCAATAGGGCTGCGGCTACCCTGGTGAGGTTGCCCCTACCGGCTGCTGCTGACCGCTATGCACCATGTGGAGCTGATAGCGGTCCAGGGGGAACCTGGCGTGTGTGAGGGCAGATTGAACTGCCGGTGTCCAGAGTCCATGTGTGAAAACGGGGGTGGACTGAAGGAGGACTAAGGGGGAGACCGTTTGTTACTCCTGGGGTTTGTTACTCCTGGGCTGCACTGGACGGTGTTCACCTGCCACCTGCAGTATGCCGCAGTATTCCTCCCCCAGGGTGGAGTGACTGAGGCCCGTGGTGAGACCATGGTAGTGCAGCAGGGCCAGGAGTTTGGATTCCCTGGCGTGTGGTGGCAGGGGGAAGGCGGCACTGAGTTCGAAGTTTCGGATTGACATGGGCAAGAGACAGGTTGGTCGTTGCTTAGCGGTGCTGGCTATCTGAACATGATTGGAGAAGGTGTTTTTACCTGGCATATTGCAGTTCATGGAAGGGGCCCAGTAGCCGCCTGATAACCTCACGAGTAGCTTCTACATATTGATCAACATATGTGTCATCCTGAGGGTGATGGGTGGTGGTGGCCGGTTTACGGAAGTAAGTGGACTAGCACACAGCATGGAAGACCTGGCATTATGAAGAGTTGCTTTGACAGACCTTCTGATTGGCACGCACATGTTTGGCTGTAACGCAGCTAGCAGCTTGACCGTTGCCATTCGTGCTATGCTTGCGCCATGAACTGAAATCACGTCATTGTATGTGAAAATACCAGAGCTGTACTGTCAAGATTACATGTAAACAAAGCTATGATTGCATGTATAATTGGGCTTGCTTAGGGTTATCTTCTGCCTTAGTCGTTGGTCTGCAAACCACCTAATCGTATTCAAAGTGACTGTTGTACGATTCCCTCAATATTTTAGGGTTCTATGTCTCGCTCTCACCCTAGAAATCAAGCTTTCGTAACTAGCTGTGAACATCCAGCATGCACAGGCCATGGGAGGCTTTGGCAACATCGCGCGCCACTTTGGCCTACATGCTTGCTGTGTGGGGTGTGACACGTGTCTTTCACGCTGGCTGTCGATGCTTCCTCCGACAGCTTTCCAACGCCGCTGAGCATGATGAGCGTCGCCCACCCCCAACAGCAGGCAAGCACCGCTGAGCATGATGAGCGTCGCCCACCCCCAACAGCAGGCAAGCACGGCCCTGCAGTTTTTTGGGCGGGGCCCCAGCATGAAGCATCCAGAATCTCTGGGTGTCTGTCTGGTATTTGTGTCTCTGGGTGTGAGTTGGTTGGTTCGTTAGTTGTTGATTCATGTGCATGTTGTCTGCTTATGTGCTTTTGTGTGTGTGTATGTGTGTGAGGAAAAATGTCAGCTGTTTTGGTGTGAGTGTGAATGTGAAGATATGGAGCATTGCATCTGAGGGGCTGTGTTGCCCGTGCGTCTGTATGTCTGTATGTGCATGTGTGTATGTGCATGCCTAGAGACGACTTTAAAAAAGGTCTTCTGATGTGTCGCTGGTTTCTCCTTTTTTCCCAACCCCCTTGTCCACACATCCCCACACTGACAAGGACATGAACACATGAACTGACTGACACACATACGTATCGACACCATGCACACTCCCAACACTCCAACACTCCGACACCAGCGTTATTTTTTTGCGGAATATATTCCGAATTCGGAATAAAAAAATGTTCGTGGTCCTGAAAGTTAAGGATAAATAATGTTCCGACCGTGCAAGTTCATTCCTCCAGCCAAAAATGGACTGTCCGTGCCAAAGCCGCTAGAATCTCACAGGAGACATACATGTTAACCATATCATATACTTTAATGCCATGGATACTGCTAGGAAGCTCACGCCCGAAAGTCAACGAGGAATCGGACTGTTTCTGACCGGACCAAACGCTGCAAAACATTGACCCGAAGCTCCCAAAGCGTGTTAGGTCATTAAAGCAGATATAAAAAATCACTGAAGCCATTAGCGATGTTAATGAAGACGGTATAGAGGTCGTAGGGAATGTGGGCGCAATGCTGCAGCCAGCCGACGACAATGACGCCACTCCGGTTGTCAACAGCGAGCGGGCCAAACATCAACGTTCGTCATATGGAGACAATCGCGATGGTCCAGGAAACAGGCTGCGCTTGGTGGTTCCGGTCCATTGCTGCTATGCATCATTACTTTTGCAACCCGGAAGGTCGTGTAGTGTTATCTTTCAACGTGATGCAAGACGAACGATGGTGAACGAACTCTATTCGATCAGTGTTTGAGAGATTGTGGTGTGCGCGTGTTGCGGCATTCCCCACGGCGTTTGCACGAAGTAAACTGTAACTCATGGGGGGGGGTCTGGGGGGGG
>NW_003307588.1:959227-968332 GCF_000143455.1 Volvox carteri f. nagariensis | reverse complement strand
CCAGCGCCTTACAGATTCGGAATACTTTTATTCCCGCGACTAAAAACCTATTCCTCCGTTCGGAATAGAAAATTCACCGGCAAAATTGAAAAGAAAAACACTGTCCGACACCACACTCAGGCTCAAGTAGCCGGAACAGCCCGCCCATGGCAGCTCCACGAACAAACCCAGCCACATCAAGAACAACTACAACAACTACAAGAACAGCTTGTTGATGCCAGCATTAGCAGTAAAACTGGCGGCGGTATGGGTGCAGGTGGCCGTGATGGCGGAGAAGTCATTTGCGGTGATGGTGCCAGCAGCAGCAGCAGTAGCAGCAGTAGCAGTTATCTGAACCGGTCAGTTGGGTGAATGGTCAGTCAAGTTGGTGTTGGGACTTTTGGAAGTGAACACGGAAAATATCCTCCATAAGGACGCTGACATATATTCAAATTTTGTCTTGAGGAATGTTGCGGTGCTTTAGGACTGTGGGTGTAAATGCCGTACAAACTGGTATGGTGCTGGGCGCCGCTGGGGAGGTCGCTGGGATTGCAGGAAATCGACGGCGCTCGGCGGTGCGAGTCACTCCTGGACCTTCCCTAACTCGTCGGGCGCGTCCGGTGAGGGCGTTTCAGCCACGGCGAAATGCTCCCCAGGGAAAATCGTTTGGGGAGATTCTCAGGCTCCCCAAGTTCCAAGGGGAGAGAGCCCCGGTACAAAGGGCCCTCCCCAACCGGCAGAGGTCCCCACGGCTTGGGGACGCAGCCTATATACCTATTTTCCACCGTAATGCTTTACAGTGGCTACTTATTGATCGTGACATTATTTATGTGAGCGGGAAAATTATTAAATTACATTCTGTGAACGAAGCTTTTGAAGAGCTTGCAGTAAGCAAGAACGACACATTTTTTTACGGAGTCCCGAAAACATCGCAAACATGTACAACGGAAAGGCTTTATGTTTAAACTGTTTAAGTAATAACCTCTGAGCGGCAGTGGGAGTGTCGGAAGAGTTTACGTCTGAACCCCAGATCAGGACTACCAAGTTGTCCACCTCCAGACGTGCACCACGAGCGAGGAAGCGTACGACATGCATGTCCAATGTACGATAATCAATGTGAGGACGTATGCTGTACATACATACATACATATATACATACATACATACTTACATACATACATACATACATACATACATACATACATACATACATACATACATACATACATACACCTGCACACACGCGTTCTGGTGCCCACCCCTTTGTGGACTACTGGCCCAGCGAGAGGAGAATATAACCACAGACGATTACCGTTCGCACGAGTAAAACAAAGTGCGGCAATACGGCAGGCGCCATGTGGGTGGATCTTCGAGCGACAGGGTACGGAAAGACGAACGAACGCGAACGAACGAATCTGTGAATGTGGTGCATGCGCTGTGCGTGTAACGGAAGAGGAGCGAAAAGGCTGAAGGCTGAAAGGCGCCGAAATGACGGGAGACACATACCCATTAACACGCAGCTAGGAATGCACACCGTACGCTTCGGACCCGTCAGGAATAGCCCCGAAACCCCTGTGCCACACCCCGCAGTGGAAATGTCATAAGGCCCTATCCCGTTCGCCTCCTCTACCACTCAAATGGGACAAATAAAAGTTGTGGACTTTTTTCCCACCGACCTAGGCGTCAGTTCGTTTGTCTGTCCGCTAATGTACATGTAAACATACGTACAAACAGACACACATGCGGCTTTAGAAAGCAGCCTTCTATAGTTCCAACCGGGATACGGGGGTTAGTGCAAATCGCAGCCCACGCCGCCGTTACCTCGTTTCTGTCATTTCCTGTACGATTTAAAAGCTTAAATTGTACAACCACCCGACTACGCGTGACATACATACCTACAGACACAGATAAGCTGGCAGCCAAACCGCACAAGTTGTGCAGGATACGCGTGCGTTTGCAAACAAGCAGACACACATACATACAGACACATGCACACAGACACATGCACACAGACACAGACACACAGACAGACACACCGGGGAATGGCGAGGGCACGAAAAAGGACGTCATGGAGGTCTCCCAAGCATCTTCGGGATTGAGCGGCAGCGGCGGTGGCGCCGTGCCAAGCATATCGCCGGACGATGCTGCTGCTGCTTTAATGCTTCTACCAATGCTGTTATAATGCGTCTGCCGCTCCCAATTGATATGTGCCTGTGTATGTATGTCTATGTGGATGTGTGCGCGCATTCCAAGCCCCCTTTAGTCCGGCACACAAACGTACGACACCCGTACATGCGTGCTTTTTGTAAATACATACTGCATATATACACACATATATCAGATACAGAATTGTTGTTATAGGTTTGCTGGTTCGGACTAGATATGCGACGTTATTGTTGCCGTACAACCGTCACCCTGATGATGAGGCTACAGCCACTAAAACCCGCAACTGCCAAAATGCAGAGCTTGCAGAGCTACAATATGCACGAACACACATTAAAAAACGTGCCACTTCACAGTGATGATAATGATGATGGCAATAGGGTTTTGACGCCACGAACCACTGCCAACCACCAACACTGCAAAAGCAACAAAAGCTTCTTTCTCCGATGCTGTGCCTGAAGTACATCTAATGGTACATACATACATACATACATACATACATACATACATACATACATACATACATACGCAACCACCGCTTCCATCAATCCGTGTACGGCACATGATAACGTGCCGTACCGTCCCGACTACTGCGTCGATTTAAAGCTACAGATAAATACAGCACTTTAGCGGCCCTTCGCGGCACGAGCCCTCCCTTCCTCCTTCAGAGTTTAGTTTGAAAATCTCGCTCCAGCTCTTCAATCTCGGATGAGAGCTGGAAGTAGGGGGCCAGCGGGAGTGTGTGGAAAGGTGTGCTAGGTCGTACACATACGATCCGAGGTGAGCGGGACATGACATGGCTCCATGACTCTCCAAACCCAGTGCAGCTCCCAACCGTTAACTATGCTATATAAACAGCTGGCAACGCCAAGCGGCACAGCCGCCAAACGGTACGGCAGCTTGCCATTACAGGTGAGTTGAGGTGTCGGGCTTCGAGGCCGTATATGCGCGCCGTACGACTCTCGCCGTACAGCCGTACCCTGACGCCCCCCAAAGTCAAACAAACCCTCGGCCAGTCCACCACGCCGTCCTCCAAAATATGCTCTCTCTCTCTCTCTCTCTCTCTCTCTCTCTCTTCCTTTATGCCTTCTTCCCTTTCTCTAACTCCCTCCCGCCCTCCTTCTCATCCTCATCCGTAAAACGTACCAGCAGCAGCAGCAGCAGAAACTGCTCCATTATCGCTCTTTTCCTTATCACCTTGCTTTGTTGTTTGTCGGAAATATTCCGATGCATTTATACTCGTTCGCCTCAAAAAAGTGAAAAACGTGCTAGGCTGCTAGCAGGAAGCAAAACTGGTCATTCATCCCCCAGCTCCCTCAAAACGATGGACAAAACTCCCCTACAACAACTACCAGTGCCACACGTACAGTCATGTACAGACATCTGTACATACGTACATGTGTGTGTTACACCTTAAGTTGCGTTACTTTCCAAAGGTGTACATACTTACATACGTATGTACTTACATTCATACATCGATACCTCGAACGACGCTCCCGGATGTATTTCAACACGTCCCAAGTTCGGCGCACACCCCTCAACGTGCGCGCACTTCCTCGAAATGTCATTCAAACATCGCGCGGGAAGAAAAGTCTAATAGCACCTCTCACATCTTCATCACAACCAACCCATGCAGGTGATGCATAGCAGCCCCGAGAAACCGCCGACTTGCGCCGACTGTCCGCTGAAGAAGTGAAATTTACAGCAAAGTGAGACACCGAAATGCCAAATGATGTTCAAACGCCTGTTATGACTCGAAGAATAGGTCCCTAAGAGGTCCTAGAGACTCGTGGCCCACTGCGTCGCCGAAGATGTGCGGTTCCGGAGCGTAACAGGGAGGAGATAGATAAGAGAGAAGGCTTTTGCGCTATCCGGGAAGCGACTATGTGTCGAAGGTTCCGATAAAAATTACATCAGACCGCCATTAACACCTCGTATCCCTGCGCGTGCGTTTTCGTGCTTCGCATCCTTAATAATCTCCAAGCTGGTCCGACAATTCTTTGCTCCCGCAAAGAATATCCGCTTCCCAGCAGCAGATGTTTTTGAGAATTTGTAGCAGCCACGACAACAGGAGACCCCATGCTAATCGCTCTAGGATTTCCGGTTCAAATCCTTCATAGAACATTTTTAAAAAATGTGAAACCCAGGGTTCCAGCGAACGCTAGCACCTACATTGAATACTGTAGGTGTTAAAAAAGCAACCACACCATGATTTAAGTGATATCATGTGATCTCATGTCCAGAGTGCCCATATACGACTTTTTTTCCTGTTTCCACTCTTTCCCAAGTCCGCACTGTGACATGTTGTGAAGTATTGATACAAAAGGAAAGAAAATTAAAGTCCGCGCTCCTGACCAATTTGCTAATGATGGCTCCTGTACGTCCTCCACATGTCCATAGGAGACCCAACGATCCGTTCACCCACACCCGCATCCACAAACCGAAAACAATTGTGTCACAGCAGCAGTTTGCTGGCTACTACTGCTGTATTGCTTCTGCGGTAGTGCTTCTGCGCACTGCGCCAAATCGGCCCCGAACCCGTATGCAATCAACAGCTAATAACCTGCACATTCCGAGATTCCGACACCTAATTGCGCTACTCGAAGGGCTTGTAGCGCTCTGAAGTATAAATAAAAATTACCACCTTGGAATGTCCGTTTTCGTCGGCCAAGCGTCACACCTCGGTTTTGGCGTAGGCATCGCTCCCTTCTAACAAAAGCATACATACATGCATACATATATACATACATACGTACATACATACGTGCCGAAATCTGCATACGGCAATGCTTTCAGTTGAAAGACACACGCGCATCAAAACACAGCAGATAACACTCAACCCCCACCACCCTGATGGCCTCAGAGGCAACCCTGATGTACCCGTAAATGATCTCCTGACCCTGCCGTACTGCCTAAGCCGTCGCTATGTGTACGACACAAAACAAGCTGGTGCACTCCAAAACACTTCCTCCCCTTGATGATCCCCAGTTCTTCTACTGAATCCTGAACTTAATTTGCCTGCTTAGCTTGCCTGGTGGATTTCGCAGCATCATATTTGTTGTGGCATTGCCCGCACACAACAAACATCTGTAACTTCCGTTACGGAAATTTCAGAGGGTTTCTCAGGCTCTCCCTTAACAACCTGTACGGCATGTAAGGGAGTGCAGCATTCCACTACACCGCACCAAGCCAGTGATAGATGTACGGCAAAACTTTACTTCGGACAGGCTGTACGGCAGAGTCTCCTTCCGCGACCCGAACGGCTGACAGCGGTACGACAGGTACGACTGAGTCCCCCCTCTTCAACACGCTACGATACGATTTTGGAACATCCACCACAATCACCTCACGTCGGTACTGCACGAAAATGATAATGTACAACTGGGAAGAAGAAAATGATATAGTACAATTTTGCGTGCCTTTTCACCCGTTTGGGAGCGACGGACTCAATGAAAACACGAACACGCACACGCAGGCAGACATACGCAACGCCGGAATTCCTTTCTTCGGCCTTCCCGTTGAGGCACATGTCCGGCCCGACAATACATCCCCCTCCCTTCGCGCCTACTTCCCTCCCTCTCCGCTCTCCCCTCTCTCCCTCCTTCTACACACACACGGCCGCCGGCAAAGCTGCCGGCCAGAAAACGGAAGCGGCCAAAGCGCGGTACCACTCCGAAGATCCAACCGATCGACCGTTACGCGTCTTTACAAAACGGTTGGCTTGTCTCTTCAACGAACCACTATATGTCGGTCTATTTTGAGCCTTTGAAGCTCAAATATTTATTTTAAAAAAACAAGAATGACAACGGAGAAAACCAATGTGAGAGCGTTGAAGGCATTTGGTTCGCCATCGGAAAACGAAGTAGTTGGCGAGGTTGGTGAAACGATGGGGCTGAGGGACCATGCGACGCCGTTTCTTCTCCTCCACTCCTGACGTATTGATTATGCTGACGTGTGCTGACATGCCTTACGCTGCTAAACTGCCGCCCTCTCGCGCGCGCGCAACAGAGTTGCCATGTCCACTTTTTCCCCGCCCCATCGCCGTCGCGGCCGTCCACTGGCGCTGCAAGACCATTTCCAACAGCGCCTTTCCCTTGACACACACCTCCTTCATACGCCTCCTTTGCCCTCTGTTTATGTGTAGATCCAACATGTGAGGCTTCACCATGGACTTCACCGCGTTCCGGAAAAGGAAGGAATCTACCGGGTAGAAGGTCCAATCTCTCGTGCATTATCCCTGCCGATATCGCTGACATCCTCATCTGGTTCCGATCTCAAAGTTCATCGATATGGATCTCAAGGTTTATCCATCCGGAAATGCATCTCGACATTTATCCGTACCATCCACAGTTTTTACCTTTTCCAACAACTTCCTAAGTCATAAGCCTCAACCAAGAGAAAAAGCTCTCATGGCAAATTCCAAAGACAGATTCTTTTCCTCTTCCCACTCGCAATCAATTAGTTGCATCTAACTCGCTATGTCTAAAAATACTCGTCATCCCCTTTATTTTAAAATCTTTTGGGCTTTCAGATTTCCCCAACTTTTCATGGCCGCAACATCTCTAAAAGATTATCATCAGCGGAAAGGAAAAAAATTTTCGTCGGATAGCCAATCGAATGCAAAACCTTGGAAAGTTCGTTATGCCGTACTGGGGAGACAACCCCGGCCTTGTTCGTCTGTTCTCTTGCGCCGTCGGTCTGTTCCAGATGGGTCCGAGGATCTAACTTAACCGCCACAACCATAACCACCACTAACCGCCGCGACCGCAAGGCCGGCCTTAAAAATCCAAAACACGTATACAACTAACTTCTGACCTGAAACAAAAACACACACCATTGAGAACCCCCTTCGCTTCTCCCGTCTCATGCGTCAGCCCTGCTCGCGGTTCCATCCCCCCAAACCACCTACCGCCATTCCCAGTCGTTAGCCGCCTAGCCAGAACCCTTATAAGGCGTACATAGAGAGATGTGTCGTACGCGTGGCGACGGCGACGAGCAGCAATGGCATGTGTGCCTCAGAAAGGCGACGGCGACGGCGGCGGTGGCAGCGGTGGCAGCGAAGCCCTGGCCCCCTCCTCCCGTCCCCCTCTTCCTTGTGTGGTTCCTTCAAGGCTTACGGACCTCCAACCGCTGCTGCAGCTGCTGACGTCAGCATCTTGCGTCGCGACCACAATCGGTTGTTTAGTCGTTTGTTCAGGTAGGCCGGCATGTATTCAACATTAGAGAGATCCGTTGACTGCAAGAGCTCCAGCTCCTCGAACACGTCCTCCTCGCCGATCTCCGCCAGCTGCGCCATTACCTAAATGTACGGTCGGCAATAATAGCAGGATATGATGCATTACAGTGAACATTATGTACGGCAGTGTACGGCAATAACTTTCAGTGTAAGGCAGTAAATAATATGTTTATATTTAATTATATATTTCCTTCCATCTGACAGCTCTCTGCGCCATCAATCCCACCCATCCCTACCCAAAGTAGTACGGCGGAAAGTACGGCGCGGGAAGGAAAAACGGAGGAAGACGCAAAGGAAGGACATATCGAGGCCAAGAAATTATGTGTGTATGTGTGTATGTATATGTTATATGTATTGTATAAACATACATACATATGTATGCGACAAGTAAATAAAAATAGTAACAAGTAAATAACCAAATAAAACTTGTAATATATATTCTCTTTCCTTCCTCCTCAAGCACCTCCTGGCACCCTTCCCCGTACTACCCGCCGCCGCACCTTGACGACGCCCGCATCGAAGTGTTTCCACTCCATGAAGGAGCACCGACTGATCACCTCCTCAAGCCGTTTATACACTCGGAGAGGGAGCTTCTGGAGAATGGCCTTGGACGACACGGGAGTGCTATTGGCCCGCACGGTTGCTGTACGACCGTGCGACATGTACAGCACACCACCGCCATCCGCCATACACGTTTTGTCCCATCATGCACACACAGTGGGGAATCCAAGGAAGGCGAAAGGGGGAAGGGGGGACAGGGGAAGTTTTGGGAAATGCAAAGCCATACACACACGCACATGCTTACATGTCGTACGGATAGAAGGATAATGGCAGAACTCTTCTGCATCCTCACTAATCCTCCCCAAGGGCGCCCAGAAAAGTGGAAAGCAAGGCCGGCAGCGTGTTGTACGACGCCGTACGGCAATAACACAGCACTCCTCCGCCACCCGCCTTTTCCTTCCCATCAGCTATACAAGACACAAGCCGAAAACGATGTGTACGACAGCCGCTGCCGTACCTGAGGGTAACGACGCGGCCGTGGTTCCACCTGCAGCTGCACCGGGTGTTCCCACAGTCAGGTGGTAGTTCTTGATTATGTGGTTGATGTAGGCGGCCATATGCTGAATGCCGGACAGATTCTCACTCGCCAATGTACGGAGCGCACCGACAGCTTCCTCCTCGCTTTTTTTGAGGGTCAGCTGGTGCAGTACACCGTCGTCAAAGTCCTCTGCCTGCGGATACGAGGTGGTGTGTGTGTGTGTGTGTGTGTGTGTTGTGTGAAGTGTTTAGCAAAAGAACACGTAAAGTAAGAACCAGAACGGGATGTCACGGAACGAGACAGGACCCGTAAATTAAGAATATTAACCATGAAACCTTCGAATTTGAATTTGAATTTGAAAGTATAACATTTAAGTAAATCGGTTCAACACAAAATTCATGCTGGCATCACGTTGGCGCTTAAGCAAAGCGGGACAGATATAGGCTGTGTACAGAAGGCGTGTTGGTTGGGCCACCACTGCCGCTACCTCAATCCGTACTGTCGTACAGTCGTACCCTGAGACCAGGCACCGAACGGATAAGCTGGTAAATTTCGTCCTTGACACGCTGACTCAGACGGCTGTACATCGCCTTGCCAACGAACGCGTCTCGCGCCACGGCCGCTGCCGCCGCTGACGGCAATGCCGGCACGCCGACCAGCGCCCCGCCCGGCGTCAAGACGGCGACGC
>NW_003307588.1:933079-959177 GCF_000143455.1 Volvox carteri f. nagariensis | reverse complement strand
CGGCCGCCGCCGCCGCCGCTGCCAGGTGCATGCCCGCAGCGGCTGCATGGTGATTGTACGGCGACGGCGACGGCATCGGCAGGCTTCGCGCTGCCATGGCCGACCAACTTGTTGGTACGACAACATTGCCATTGTTGTTGGTGGTGGCGGCGCCGCCGCCGTTGAGGACCTCACAGCTGTCTAGACTGCTGTGCCGACTGCTGCTGCCGGCAGTAGCAACGGTGGCGGCGGCGGCGGCGGCGCCGCCGGTTGTAGCATTAGCCGAGATGGAGTTGATGGAGATGGAAGCGAAGCTTTTGGTGGATGGAGATGCGGTGGCGGCAGTAGTGGCGGCGAAGGATGCGACGTTGTCGATATTGAGGGCGATGGTGTCGCTCCGAGGCGCCGCGGCGGCAGCTATAAGGCCTCTCCCCGGGGTACCCATGACGCTGGCGGCCGTTGTAGCGGGCCCGGAGATTGTCGCGCGTCGAGCCATCCCGGTCGAATTGTCGAGCTGACTCGATGGGTCGAAACCGATGATTGCCTACGGTACGGCCCATTGGGAGGCGGACGCGTCAACATCGCGATCGAAGTCGAGCCGCCGGTCGAGCCGCCGGTCGATCGAATTCAACAAGAGGCTTCATGTGCGCATGTGCAACAAACTGTATCCAGGCAATCCTAGACAGGCATTCAGATAAAATGAAAGATAAAATGTCTCCGATGCGATTTGAACTGGGAATCCTCTCTATTGAATGGAACATAGCACTTGAGTAACACGCAGTCTTACCTCCAGCGTCAATGCACCAGGATCCAGATCCAAGCCGCCGGCCACACTCGCAGCTTCCTCACTCGCCTCACTCACACTGGGCGATTGGCCCACGGCACGTCGCTGCGGTGCGGCGGCGCCGACGCGGCCGTTATGTCCTCCCGCTGCGGCCGCGGCGGCGGCGGCGGCGGCGGCGGCGGCGCTGCTGCTACCGCCGCCAGCGGCGGCAGGCCCCAGCATGGTCATACCGGCCCCGCGGCTGCCAGCGGCAGCGATGGCGGCGGAACCGCCGTCTCCGCCAATGTTGAGGCGAGCGCCGTACGACAACATCCATGAATCCAGGGCAGCGGCGGCATGGTCCGCGGGTGCACTACGGCCGCCAACGGAGCTGGACAGATCTGCAGACGAAGAGTGCCACGACGCGTACTCCATCGGTAAGGCTCCGGAACCAAAGCAGCCGCCGCCGCCAAGGCCAGCGGCGCCGCTGCCTCCGTGGCCAATGCTTCCCATCACCAAGCCGCCGCCCATCGCGGCCACCGTCGCCGCGGCCGCCGCCGCCGCCGTGCTGCCGTTGGTGAATGTCGCCATGGACAATGTTGGCGCGGACCCAACGACAAAGGGTGTGCTGACGCCAAGGCCAGCGCCGACGCCTAGGCTGGCAGCGGCGCCAGCGGCGGCGTAGCCGCCCAGGCCGAATCCGCCGCCAAGGCCCAGGAAACCCGGGTCTGCCGTGGCGGAAGTGGTTCCTGAGCTGCGCCCAACGGCAGAGGTGAACGGCTTGGTGGCGGCAGCGCGAGCCGCAAGTTGGTCCATTAAGGAACTCTGCATGGTACGACATGATACGACATGGTACGGCACAACACGGAAACACAGAGCAGTGATGGAAAGTGAATGGAAATGGGTGAGGGTGGGGCAAAGGTTTCAAATACGGCGGAGGGAGGCTAGAGCTCATGCTAATGGTGTTTGTCGTATACAAGACCTGACGTCAGGTGTACGGATGGCCCCATGTGCGCCACGTGTCCTGTACGGCAATCGATAAGCGCCGCCAACATCCATCCATAAAAATCACTGACGGCGGCGCCAGTCCTCCCGAGCAGCAACACTCCGCGGCCGCGTATGCCGCTACCACGCCGTACATATGCCGTGCAGTCGTACCTCGTGTGTTGGCGACATGGCAAACACGCCACTTGCGCCGCCCAGGCCATCCGCCGGCTGTGCCGACAGCCCGCCGCCGCCGCCGCCGTTGAGCGACGCTGTAACGGAGCTCCGACGCGTTCCAATGGCGGAGTTCGACCAAACCTCGGCGATCTCCTGCGGCACATGTAGGTCAGCAGCTGCGGCGCCGGGGGACGCTGCCACGGAGCCCACATTGTTGGCGGCGGCAGCGGCGGCGATGGTTTGCTGCAGCATCGCTTCACCGCCACCGCCGCCGCCGCCGCCACTGCTACTGTGGAACCAAGAATACCTGCGGGCAGTTAGTTAGTTATCGTTAGTTAGTAAGCTAGGCTTCTAAAAGCTCTGTCGCCTTCGCGGAGCTGGTAGCATGATAAATTGCAATATGCTATCCAAGGACGTGATAACGGCAGCACCGCCGCCGCCGTTGACAGGAAGTCCCTCCGGGCCTCACCTCGTGATGCCAAAGCCGTTGCTGGGAGGCGACGAGCCCGTCAGTGCAGGTGTTGACCAAGCGGAAGTGGCGGCGCCGATGCCCAACCCAAGGCTCCGGAAGCCGTACAGGTCCTCTCCGGCGGAGACGCCGCCGTAACCCCCGTCGTGGGACGCCGAGGGTGGCACCGCCGGCAGTGACGTCATTGCGACGCCGCCATTTTGCGCAAGCCCATCACCTCCGCGCAGCGGCACCGGCTCCGATTTCGGCTGTCGTGGCGGCTGCAGCTGCAGCAACGGCTGCTGCGGTAAACTCCCTGTAGAGCAAGCAGCGCCGCTGGCTGCGTTGGCGGCTACAGCACCAGCGCCAGGTGCTGACGCCGTCGACGCCGCAGTCGCCGACGGGTACCCGGCAGCATCCCGGCCAGTCGCTTTCGGACTGGTGCCGTCAACGACGCAGGCGGTGGCGACGTTGACTTGCCGTACTTCAGACATGCCGTTCTGGACACGACGCGCAGTCGCCTGCCTGTCCATGCCATCCCTGCCGCTCCCATCAACAGGTGCCTCGTACTCAAACAAAAACACGGGTAAAGCGTCACCGGCGCCTCTAGCTGCAGCCATCGCACCACCGATTGGAACAGCACCAGCACGTTGCCAAGATTCGTACGGCAGCATGCCATTTGAGGACAACGGCGGCGGCCGGCCGCCGCCGCCGCCGCCGTCGCCGCCACCCTTCAGCCTCATAAGCTGCTCCGCCGCCAGGCTTACGACACGCTCGCCACGACGCGAGAGTGATTCATTCTGTCGGAAGATTAGGCGCGCTCGCGGCGCCGTCGCCAGCAGCTCTGCCAGCTTTGTCGCTAGCGGCTTTGAGCCGGCGGCGGCGGCGGCGGCGACATGCTGCAGTACAGACGCGAGGCGCGGGTCGCCGAGCGCACAGGCTCGTAAATGAGCGGTTAGGTCAGTTATGTGCAAACTCAAAGCAGGAAGTAGCCTCTTAGAATCTCTCCAGGATACCAGGCAAAAGCCAGCTGCTACTGCCAGATAGTCTTCGTCATCGGTGGAGTAGTTGGGAAAGGCCGCCTCGACGGCGGACAACAGCACAAGATCAGGAACCGGCGGCGGATGACTAGAGGAGGCGGCGGCGGCGGCGGCAGTGTTGGCGGCGGCGGCCGCCGGGGACGGTGCTTCACTAACGGAGGAGGATGAGGGGGACGTGCTCGGTTGAGCCGCAGCTGCCGGCGTCGCCGCTGCTGGCGACGGGGTTGGAAGCTGTTGTTGTGGCGGTAGTTGCAGCGGTGGCGGCGGTGACGGCAGGCCGAGCTCCTTTTGAAGTTGCGCCATGTTCAGCCATAAGACCTGCGCCCGGATTGAAATTGGGGCGAGGGAGAGTTTGAATACTTCCTTTTTGAAGCGGGAGAGTAAGTCCCCAACGAAGAGCAGAAAAAAAAACGCAGGGGAGCCATAATGGAGCTCTCCAGGGGGGTTGGAGCGTGCCCAGGCCCCCTCAAGTACCTCCCTAGTTTGGTTCGCGTAGTCGTCGACAAAAGCACAAACCTCGTGCCTCGTTTTACAGCAACACGTATACACTATTCGATATGGACGTATGACAGAATAATGGTGCATACATTCTGGTGCATTTGAGAAGGAAAGATAGCGTATGCAGTAATGTTTTTTGGGGCCTTTTTTGGGGCCCCGGTTTCTGTGAGGAATGTGCGAGGAGAACGGTTCGGAAGACGAAGGAAATCCGGTCGTACGCACCTGCATGCCCCAATCGGGATCATTCACGGAAGCGTCGAGTTCGAACAAAGATGAAAACGAAGGGTCTGCCAGAGCTGTCTGGAGCTGCACTGGGGGTACTTCCTTGCCGTTTCCGACTGGCCCGCCGGATGTGAATCCGTTCACCTGGAAAGAGTATGCACGCAAGCAGGTCAGACAGGCCTAAGTAAATGCTGGTATGCTGTGTAAATGGAAGTAGAAAGTAAATATGTCTTTGTTACGGTTTCCCGGCAGTGAGGAGGTCACAAATCACATGCAACACCCCAACACTTGCACGTCCAGCCTACCTGCAGACGACCGGTTAGCTGACGTCCTCGGAGAATATCCTCTAGATGGCATATTCGCAAGCGCAGTTCTGGGTCGGCCAGCAGAGTCAGGGCTACTTCGCGCCTGTGGTGGTTTGACATGGAGTCGTGGGCAAAAGACAACGTGCGGAGTTATGCTGCTCTATACATAGAGCAAAGCACTTAAGGAAAAGATCAAGCAGTGATGCAGTCGAACGGCATTGGCCTGGGCCCGAGCAAGCTGAGCGCGCAAGTAAAAACAACCATCAGAGCAAGCAAATCTCTACAGTCCCAAAGAGCCTGCTCTGTCCATGCCGTAATGCATAGAATTTTGTGTGTGTACCGACGCCGTGAAATTTGGCCTTGAAGGCCACGACAAGGTGAGATTCCCCGCCCAAGGCGCGACTCAGGCACTTCCCACTAATGCCTAGTACACCTTAGGATATGAAATAATGATAGGATCCCAGTCAAGAGGCGCGAATAACACTTTAGTGTCAAAACACCAACTTCCTGAGTCGTCGGTCGGAGGGCCGCGTCCTCAAAGCGCAGAACAACCCCAATACCGCCTGCACTTCAACATATCGCTTTTCTCTATCAAGCGAATGCTTTGCACCAACTAACCTGAGTGAGTTACTTGGCGTAGGCCAGGCCTTCATGACACAGTTCCGTGCCATGGACAGATATTCCCGGGAATAGAAGGCATTGTTACCCATCGGAGGCCGCAAGAAGACGCGAGCGCCCTCTCCTTTGCTTGTTGTCATGGCTGCGCCAGCTTACATTGCACAAACCCTAAGCCCTAGGTAATTGCTACTTGCACAGTCGCTTGCACAGCCTTTTTAAAAATGACGTTTTAAAAGATAGAGATGATTCACAAGAATAAAGCTGTGGAAGGGAAGCCAAGGATGTGAGAATCCGGTACGGAGCGAGGGAGCTTCGGGTGGTTGGAAAGAGTAGAGTCCTAAACACTCACAGTAATTGATACTCGTTTGTGTTCTGATTATTAGTAAACGAGAATTATGTTTTTATATATTATGTTTGATGGAAACTCATCGTCAAAAGCTCATTCCATTCGCTTGGATCGCCTTGTTCTCGCCAGCCCAAAGCTATGGCGCCGCAATGGGCAAAGACACACTGCACTTAAAGCTTTAACTTATTGGAAATGAAATTGTCAATCGCCACTTTAGGAGGCCAGATGCATCGGACTTTTCGGGATATTCGCCCCCTTCTCCTAACGTCGAGCTTCAAAGGCTCGCGATATTCCACACAATCGTCAAAGTTAAGCAGAGCATACATTACTCCGCGTACAACGGTCGCTAACTTGCAAAGCGCGGTGGTTAGGGATTCTCACTGCAAAGGTGTTAACGACACCTCGTTGTTGTAAAGATCCCATCCTCCATGCTATCCGCTACACAGCTAGGACCTTGTAGCCCCTCTCATCCCGACCTCGCGCCGTGTCCGTAATGCTTCCACTGCAATGTCTGCTGCTACCGGTCCCCCTCTCGGACGTAGCGACTGGGTGTCCAGTCTTTGCACAAGGGACGGACGACGGTATGCAGACCACGGCCTGACGGCCTGGGGCCTTATCTCTTAATAGCTCGGTGACCCGAATCGCACAAAGAATGCAGCTTGCATAACAACACGGCCAGAGCAGCTAGAAACCCCAAATCCTATCTTTCGTTTCAGTAGGACCCGAAAGGAGGGCAAACAGCGCTTATATCGAACATCCGACACTGCACGAGCCCGGAACCATCAGAGCGGAGAGCTGGATCGCTTGTTGGTTGCGCAGGGCGTTTTCTCCTTTCTGTCTCTTGGGCATTGATACTACTATATTATGATGCTCTCTATCAAAGTTATACAGGCCATGGGCCCCATTTTTCGACATTATGGAGTTCATTGTGCCGATGTCGTTGGTTTCCAGTTGGAGCCCAGCTGTTGTTCTGTGGTGCCTTCGGCAACATCGCAACCGGCCAAAACGGTGTCCTCATAAGTAACGGCATACGTTTAGCCAGGCTGCAAAAGCCTGCAGGCCTCCAAGGCTCCCGGAGGCCGGCAAGCAGGTGCCGCTCAGCCGCATCAAGGCGCTTCAAGGCCCCAAACCACCTTGCAGCGTTAGGATGGACAAAATGACGAAATGTTTGCTTCGGCTCTCCATCGTGGAAATCCGTGGATCGCGACTTATCAAGGATGCTGTGGTCGAGCGGGGGGCGCCAGTCGCTCCCCTCCCGTGTCAGCGGCTGTGCTGCAGCCTGTTGGCCCAGCCGAAAACGACACCCTGCAAGACTAGTGCAAAGATGTCCAGCTGAGCCACTTCGTATTACGACTAGCATAACCCGGCACGTGTGGTAGGAGCGCATTTCTCCTATCCGATCCGCTCGGTGTACGGGGCGTTCTCATTCTACTAGCTTACCTTGGCAAATCGCGTGCCTCGCGCGATGCAAGGCCAAAACGCTGGTCCGTCCGGTAATCGCCGCCACCAAAAGGAAAAACGGCCACGCCTGTGCCCGCCTGACCCACCTCACGTATGGATGAGAAGGGCTGTAATCAGCATCTTCATGTAACTGTCCAGTTCCTATCTTGTCCATATATAACGAATATCACACCCTGCTGTAACGAATCACACCCTGCCTGTCGTCCACACGCGCACTTCTGTGCTTTTCTCCACTCAACGCGAAGCACATGTCATAGTCTGAGTAGTGCGACATAACAAAACACATATCGCCGTGGGGATGCCCCCAGCCCATTTTCATCATTGCCACTGTGCGAAAGAGAGACAGAAGAACAGTACAAGACACGGAAGAGAGCGTGTGAAAGAGAAGAACACAAAAAGGCTGTGCAAACATATACCGAAAAACGCGAGAGATGAAGACCCTTGGCGTACACGTGATGCAGTCAATCCACCCAAACGGACAAAGAACACCTGCTGAATGTCTCACACATGCCGCTTTACTAGCACATGCATAAATGTGTATGAATCTGTGGGCTATGTATGTGACATCCCCATGTGATGATGGTCTTCACATAGCCTGCATCCCACGCTTCCCGCGCCCTCCACGGCCCCCGCACCTTCCGTATTCCCTGCTGCCTAACCCAACCCGCCACTCTAAGCACCAACCATGTTCCCCCCAACGCAAAAACAGTGATGCGGCTCCATTCCACAATCGCATCCTAGTATGCATCCATACGTCGGTTTGATGCTAGTACGCATCCGTACGATGCATCCGTATGTCGGTTTAATGCTAGTATGGATCCACATGCATCCGGTTGGATGCTACCATATTCCACGATGACGAAAGGGAGCGTGAGCTAAATGTCTAAAGGTGGCATCATGTGGAGATACCTAAAGCTGCCAGCCCACGCCGCGCCTCCTCAACTTCCTGCGCACGGTGCCATGTGCGAGTCAATGGGACCAGAAAATTCTTCCAGATCTGGAGTGCGGATCACACTTGGATCAAGTATGGAACCAGATTTTGTACCCGGGTGTGAATCTGCTTGGAACAAACGGTGAGATGAATCAGCATTGCGGACGCCTGTACTACCCAAATGCATGTATGGGGCATTTGGAGGGTTTCCATGCACTTATAACAGGCTCTGAAGGCCTGTTATAGGAGAGTAAGTGTGCGCGCGAAAGCAAACGGTAGGCTGCCCCCTCAGCCCCACATTGTCTCGGTTTTCTCAGTAAAGGCTTCGCGGAGTGCACGGAGGCCAAAGATCGTAAAGGCGCCAAAATCTATGTGTGTCGATGGGTGCCCCATTGTTGATGGGGTGCGTGTTCCCCTAAAGCTGTACGCAGATGACCTGAATCTGCTTGCCCACAATTACCGGCGCCTAATGTGCCTCCTTAAGGCCCTCACGGAGGGGTGCAGCGCAGCATTTGGCGTGGCGTTCATACTCGTAAGTGTGAGGTTGTCTACTTTCAACCCAATCGAACTCTACGTGCGTTATCTGGGAGCCTTGTGAAGGTTGGTATGCAGCGAGCAGTGGGAAACATGTGCATTTTGAAGAGATACCGTGGGTTGGCAGCGCTAGGTATTTAGGGCTTCATTACGGGCCGGATGCCTTGTTCGAATCCTGCACTGATGAGCTATTTAGTGCGGGGCAGCGAGCGACACATGCCCTGATAGCCAAGTTGCGTAGGACGGTGCAATTCAGAGAACGATCTCCATCCCCCGATTATGCCTAATACGTAGGCAGATAGGCATGGTGTTCATGTTGTCGCCGATTTTGGCTCTTGGACAAAACCTGATATTTGCCCTTCTTTTGAAGGCCTTTCTCCGCTATCCCCCAGGGGGCCCTGCGAGGTCCCGCCCACATGCCTCAACCCCCCTCAATTTCATTGACACGTTTGAATGAGCCCCAAATCGTTAAGCAAGTCTCGTGTTGCTGCAACCGGAGATCTCACCAGCTTAAGCTCCTGAATCGCGGATGGATAGCTCTTGAAGCTCAGGACGCCAAAAGTCAGTCGTATGAGAAGGTACAACCCAACAAGGAGCAGCAGCCACAGGGGCGCCTGCACGTGGCCTCTGGCATGTGAGCCACTGCTCATGGCAGGGGCGAAGGGTGCGGCACAACCCACCCAAAAAGCTGCTTGCCGACCGCTACCAGGAGGTGTTACCGAGCATACTGCAGCCCAGGTTGCAAAAGATGCCAGAAAAACAACCGCCAGCTTGCGACTCCGCCTCATATTTACCGCTGTCGCCCCAACGCACTTGGATTGACCGACATACTATCGCTCTGACAATTCAATATACAGTTGAAAATGATGAAATGTCTAAAATTGTTTATTATTGCGAAAGGCTGGGCAACGAGTTGCGTGACCAACTTGCGTGACAATACTATCTGCACATGCAATTGATTGGAATAAAAAGCAGTGTATACCAATAGGAGCGTAAAGATGTGAGACATTGGTCAGGGATAAATTTCGCGCGGGTCAAGCGAGAACCAAAGCTATTGTACGGATGCTTGACCACAAAGAGGCTAACTGATTGCGCAGACAGGCATACTTGCATCGCTACAATTTTGGACATTTATTACGTGGACGGAACAGGACATTTTAGCTGGTCGCTGAAGACACATGATACACTTAGAGTCAAGCGGAATGCTTCTTTCCAACAAGGCGTAGGCATTGAACCATGCCTGGTGTGTCGACGTTGGCGAGCAAGGGCCTTGCGCCCAAGCCCAAGGGTGCGGTCGGGACTGCATGTAAATGGACTCGCTTTGACGAACGCGCTAGGCTCAGCCTTGCCTTGCTCCTTCATATCCACAGCTCGCTTTGGGGTAAGACAACACCAGGATGTTGACCAGGGAGCAGCGGCCCCAGCGGTGGGCGAGCCGATGGCGCAGGAGTCACAGAGCAGCCTGGTATGTGCAGGCCCGGCTGGGGTTCACCGGCTTCATAGTCGCACAGCTCCCTACTCATACACGTGTCGTGCGGTGCTCTATCGCAGATGGATGAAGTGGAGGGTGATGAGGCCATGTATTCCCACCTGCTGCCCAAAGTGATGGCCCCTTTCGAGACGCGGTCCGGGGAAACGCCGCGCAAGGTGCTGATCCAAAGGTGCGGAAAAGGGTGGAATGGTTCAGGGTACAAAATCCTGTGGAAAAATGAGGAATATCAATCCTCCTGGCTGCGGTTCGAGCTCTGACCGAACACCCCCCCCCCGAACCGCCGTGTTCTCCCACCGTCCCTCGGGATCGCGCCAATTCCCCGCAGGAAGCGGCGTCAGTTCGCAGCACAGGACGTGGCAGCACTGGTCCAGAGCGAGGGCGTGCCGCCCACGTCGGAAGAGCATTTCCCTTTGGAGATCTTTGACAACACCAACTACGAGTCACGGACGCACCCGGAGTGGGTGCCGCGGCGGCCGGGTGAGACCTATTTACGAGCCCTGGGGGAAAACTTGTTATGCCTGGTGGGGGCCAGCGCCGGCGCCGGCGCCATCCCCGGCAGAGGATGCGTAACGGCTGAGCGGGGGGAATGTTGTGGGAGAAGACAGGCGGAAAAACAGCGGCGTGAGCCGCCCTGGAGCTAAGGATCTCACCCTTGACCTGACCCTTGACGGGATCGACTTGACCCATGACTTGATTGTGACCCACATGGGTATCAGCACCACCACGGTATCGGCAAGTTCGCGGAATTACAGGGCCTAAGGCGGCCAAAGGGGGAAAGGCCAAAGGGATGGAAGGGTCTTCATGCGGGGCGGCAGCGGGTCCCTGGGGCTGCTTGGCTCCTGGCAGCCCTTGGTGTAATCCATCGGTTTGCACTTCCAGCGAAGGTAATGGCGAATTGGCGCAGTGGGTCAGTCAAGCTGCCGTTCAGAACCTAACTTAGAAGCTGTAGTCGCTTCTCACCTATCTACTTCAAGTAACATGTAATGGCGTTACGGGAACGGTCAAGGGCGGTTGGAAACATATGGGCGTTTGGGGCCCTCGGGACGCAGCTACAACACAGTCGCGGGCAGCTACCTGGGAGGGGAGGACCGTGATGCAGCCGGAGCTAGCTGACGGTAGCGAGACGACGGCAGCTGCATCTGGGGGGGAGGTGTTGGAGACTGTTCAATGAAGCCCGGTGGCGGCCAGGGCAGTGGCTGAGTGCGGCCAAAGGCCCCTCGCACTCAGAAAATATGGGCGGGGGATTCGGGGATGCAGAATGGAATGATACGCAGAATCGCCTGCGACACAGCGGCTCGGAAAGCGGCTAGGCGGGGTCAGCAAGTCTATGTTGGGCTTTGGCTGGGAAAGCACTTTTGGCTGGGCTCCGGGGTACAGTGAGCCGCGTCCAGGTGGGAACCTTCCGAGCTCAACAGGCTGCGGCGGTGGCGACGACAAGGGGAGGGGAGGGAAAGCTGGGAGCTGGGAAGCCTCCTTCCATGCCCATGTCCAGCGTTCCCAGTCCCATCCCTTTTCCTGGATTATCCGTCTATCCCTGGGATGAGCTTCACTCGCCTGCGGTTCATCTTCCCGCTCCTCCCCGCCCTCCTCCTTCCTTCCGTCCATCCGCCACCTCGTCGCCCGCCCGCGCGTCTGGGTCATGCCGGCTGAGTGATGAGCGGCTTTTCTTTGTCCTTCCCGCTTTCCCCTTCGGCCGCCCTCCTCCTCACCCTCCAGGTGCTCCTCCCACTTCCGCACGGGCGCTGGTGCGCGCCGGAACCGACGACGGCGCCGGCGGACTAGCCTGGGTGCCTTGTACGGTAATCGACTACAACGAGGCCGCAAATGCGTACGGCGTGTTGCTACTGCAGAGCGGCAGCACCGGCGGCGGCGGGGTCCAGACCGCTAGCGGCGACGATGGCTCAGGCCCCGGTCTGGGTCCCTTCGGTCACATCAGCGATGGGGCCATGCTGGCGGAGGGCAGAGTCATCTGGCTTCCGCGACTTAAGGTGCGGAAGTGGATGATTGCTGACTGTGCACTGGGTTCGAGCGTGCGCGTGCTTGAGTTATAGAGTGTCGCTGCAATGCGGGCTTAGAGTGTCGGGTGCTGTGATTTGAAGGTGCGGGTGTGGATGTGGGTTGCGCACATGCATTGTGGGGTGTGTTTCAGTGACCTCAGTCGAGGGCGGGAAATATATATTGCGCGGAGGATGGCAATGGCACACGAGGGGTAGCTGGGGTGAGTGAGTGCGGACTGCGGGTTAGGCCGCTATGCGATGCGGCTTAGCTGTCCCGCCTGTCTTTCGGGGGAACTGATCCTCCGGGGACAAATTCCGTTTCCCCCCTACTCCTACTCCTACCCCTACTCCTACCCCTACTCCTACTCCTACTGCTCCCCGCCGCAGGTGTGCTTCAGCGCGGAGGACCCCGCGGTGTTCGCCCGGCGCTACGCTGAGGCGCACCGCAGCCGGGCGCGTGCCGAGTCGCTGCTGCGGTACAACTTGTACATCGACTCCATGCCCACGGACGACATCCCGCCGCTCACCAACGAACAGGTCGGTTGGTGGTTGGTCGGTCGGTTAGCTTGCTTGCTTGCTTGGTCGGTCGTTGGGTCGGTGAGTCCTCCAACCGAATAAAGCTCCAGTTTCCTTTTCCTACTAAAGACCTCTGCCGATCGAAGGCCCAATCAGGGCCCAGCAGGGCGGGAGTAGAGGGACGAAGGCCGAAGGGGAGGAGGCCATAGGATTCTAGGGCCCCTTCAAGCCGTCTGCAACTCAAAATGTCTTGTACCGTAACATCGTGGCATGTCCTTCCGTTTTTCCGAGCCATTGCTTATTCCTGGCTTGCCTCCTCTCCCACTTCCCCCTGGGGGGCCGGGGTCGGGTGTTGTCACAACCCTCTGAATCCGCGCTTGCAGGTGAACAGGATGTTGTCCTTCGCGCTCAACAGCAAACGGCTGAAAGACAAGCTGATGGACACCAGCGCACTTATTGCGGAGGTAAGGAGAACGGCACCTGGCGGAATGGGATGTTTCCTTCGGATTAGTTTGGGAGAAGGCTGCGGAACATGGATTTGTTTGTTTGTTTGTTTTCTTTCCTTGGGCTCTACACTCCTTCCTAGCCCTTTTCACATCCCCACACGCCCCACACGCCCTTGACGGCCGCTCTTCTGAGAGGAGGTAAGGGTGATACAGCAACACAGCAGACGCTCCTCGGAAAGCTCCAATGAGCCCCTCCACATCTCTCCATCGCGATCTATCCCTTACCCCCCCTTTCTTCCCCACGTGTCGCCTAAACTAACAATACATGCATGCATACATACATACATACATACATACATACATACATACATACATACATACATACATACATACATACATACACACGCAAGTCGACAGTTCCTCGTCCTATATTAACCCACCCCGAACACGCGCATGGTAACAACCAACTAACAACCAACAACCAACCGTCCTCTTCACCGTGTGGTGGGTATTCCAGGTGAACATCGAGTACGCGCGCACCATGAACAAGGTGGTGTTCGACACAGCCTTGCAAGGAGCCCGCGCGGAGAAGGAGGCGGCGGCGGCGAGCGGCCGGGCCGCCAGTGCCGCCACAGCGCCACTCATCCCCGTGAACGAGGACTTCCCGCGCGACCCGCCACGGCTGGTGCCGGACAAGGTGCGCAGCGTTCCTTTCTCTTACCTGAAATCAGGGCACTTAGTTGTTTATATGTTATATATATGTATATATATAACATATATATATAACATATATACATGTATATATATAACATATATATGTTATATATATGTATATATATAACATATATATATGTATATATATAACATATATATATGTATATATATAACATATATATGTATATGTATATATATATGTATATGTATATGTATATGTATATGTATATGTATATGTATATGTATATGTATATGTATATGTATATGTATATGTATATGTATATGTATATGTATATGTATGTGTATATGTATATGTATATGTATATGTATATATATATGTATATGTATACATATATAATGTATATGTATATGTATATATATGTAATGTATGTATATGTATATATATATATGTATATGTATATGTATATGTATATATATATGTAATGTATGTATATGTATATATATATATATATGTATATGTATATGTATATGTATATATATATGTATATGTATATATATAACATATATATATGTATATATATAACATATATATATGTATATATATAACATATATATATGTTATATATATACATATATATAACATATATATTTTTGTGATGCGCAGTTCCTGTCGGACACCACATATGTCCGACATACGGTATACGTATGTGGTGTCCGACAGCAGCGACTGCGCATCACTGCTGTTGGGCGCTTCACCGCCTCCCCCACTCCCTTCCCCCCTACTCCTCTCCCATACCCACGCTTCGCGTCCTCCTCCTCTGCCATCTCCACCTCTCCTCACGCCCCCGCCTCCTTAAGGGCACCGTGCCTCTGGAAGGTTCTACGGACTTCCCCCAGCAGTTCAGCGAGTTCAGCTTCAAGACGTTGCTGACCAAGCCCGAGGTCATCACCGCCATCACCAAGATCAAGGTGGAGTGTGCCAAGGTGGCCAAGATGTGCCTCTTCAACACGCATTACACCAAGTCGGCACGTCTGGAGGAGCTGGAGCAGGGGCAGGTGGGAGTGGCTAGAGCGACCGGGGGGTCCCCCTGTGCGGAGCACAAACGGGCTTGGTCTACTAGGAATTTCGTGTGGTGTGATGTGGTGTGGTGTGGTATGCAACAGCCATTGTTTGCATGGGTTCATCTGTTTGCTTTTATGTCTGTCCTTGTTTAAATCTTAAGAATACAAAAAATACACACAAAAACACAACCTCCCTTGTAATACCGTCTGCGCTTACCGGCCCGGCGCATTCCTCCCTATACCCTTCTCGCCCTCCACCCTCCACCACCGCGTACCAAACAGCTGGTCGCCTTGGACAGCGCCGGCAACTACCTAAAAGACAGCTGGTGTGTGGCTCTTCGCAACGCCATCCGCAACAGCTTCAAGGACGTGGGCAAGGGCTGGTTCAACCTAGCTGAGGCATCCATGGAGACGTACGAATTTTCCAAGCTGCGCAAGTTCCTGACGCTGACGCGGTTCGTGATGGAGGATACCATGAGGGGGCTGGTGGAGGACAGTCTTGCCAAATTCACCACGTTTGTTCAGGTGCGGGGGGGCAGGTGTATGTGTGTGGGTGTGTTGTTGTTGCGAGCGTCTCATTATGGAGTCGAGAGTGTTGTTGCCATGTGTGTGTGTGGGGGGGGGGAAAGCGTGTGTGTGGGGGGCGGCCGTGTGTATGTGTGTGTATTGAAGTGGGTTTGGCCGTGTTGAATGTACGGCGGTGCGTACACACATACACACACACGGACAGACATACAGAGAGACGACACACAGAGGGATGGTCTGCGCGTACGTATTAAGTGTGCTTGTGTGTATTCTTTCAAGTGGTGAGTTACTGCTCACGTTTGAGACAAGCGTGAAATACGATTATGTACGACACTCGCTTGACGCCTCTTGCACCACCACCACATCACCCCTTGTGAAGCAACCACAGCTCTCTCTCTTTCCGTCCTTAACTGACCCGTAAGCTGGCGGCGGGTCAAAAAAATACGGAGAGAGGCCCCTTTACAACCTTAGCCCCCTCCTGGAGCAGTTGACGGAACGGGCCTGCTCGGTCTTGGTTACTCTTTTCTGTTTTTTTCACGCAGGGCTGCTGCCCCCGCCGCGTCATCGTGCACAGCACCAGCCACGTGGAAATCCAGGATTCCGCCTCCTCCGGTGTCACCATCGCCGCGACGGCGCTCTCCGTCGCGGCCGCGGCCGCGGCGGCGGCGGCGGGTGGTCCGGGCCGTAAGCCGCCGCTACTGGCCTTGGACTTGGCGGTCAGCAAGGAGGGCGGGAGGTTCGTGTACAGCACGCCGCCACCCACCATCATCACCAAGATCATGGTGCTCTTCGACGCGGCCATAAGTGAGAGCGGTCCCTCAGAGTCTCAGGGCACAACCTCCCTAGGCTGTTTTTCAGGGGATATGTTGGCTGTTCGATGCGGGGGATGTGGGTGGGGACTCCCTTTTGTTAATTATATCAAAATTATCCTCAATCCTATACAGAGCCCCAATTTCTGAAGGAAATATAAAAAAATCAACTCTCCATTGGATTTCGAGGGCTGTGGATCGTTTGGGGCGGCCGCCCCTGAATTAGGGCGCGCGCGGTGCCAGAGCTGTGTGAATGAGGTTAAAGCGGATCCGAACATACATACTACCGGTGCTGTCCGCACTTTTACTGTCGTTTTGCTCTCTTGACTAACTAAAAAACTTTGGCTAACAGCTAACAAGTAAACTTACACGCAAGCGGTACCCTGCTGCAGTGCTGGTTTCTGGCATCCTGATGTCTCTGGACTCGAATAACACCAATCCGCTCTTACCGAATCGACTCGAACTCGAGCTCCCTCCCACTTAAACCCAACCAAAACTCTTACAACGTACAAATCCAGTGCCAAGTAGCCCTACAAGCCCACTCCGAAACCTACTTTTACCCCGAGCGCACCCCTCAGCCCGCACCCAAGGGCTGCACACCCTGGAGCCGGCCATCATGGAGAACCTGTTCTGGGCCACAGCGCCCATCTTGTCTACCGTACACCCGCAGGTACAGTGCCGTGCAATGCCGTACGGAAGATTGATTTTTGGTGTTGCTGCCACCTAATTTGCTTGGTTCCGTCGGCCTGGCTGCCTAACCGGCTGGACCGAAAACCACGAATCGTGCGATCGGGAACAAAGTCTCTGTATGTATGTTGTTACAGGGTGGTATAGCTTCACCAGCGGCCCCCTTTCCCGAGGCAGTTCCCTGCTCTCCCCTGCGAGAGGGGCACCCTAATCCATTCACCCCATCCGACATCAGAATGTATTCGTTGGGTTCGGCAACTCACCACCAGCATCTAACCAAATCTAGCGGATCAACGGCGCCTCAACTTAGTTCCTGGTCAGCTCGTTTTAACTCAGATAACTCTGAGTTTAACCGATGCATTTTTGTTTAAATTTACTTGTCTGCTTAAACCCTGTTGGGCCAACTCTGAATTCCCCCCATACATCAACGCAAACTACATGTCCTCGCAGGAGGAGGGTGTGGTAAAGCTTCGTGAGTCTTTGCGAGCCACTTTGACAGCGGCACTGGTGCCTCTTGATGAATACATGGCCAAGTTTGAAAAGTGCGTGGATGGTGCCCCGCCTTTGTGTGTGTTGTCCTTGTGTGTGTATGTGTGATCTTGCGGGTCTGCGGAGGCAGGTCAGCTTAACCCACGTGATTACTGCTGCTGCTACTGCTGGGGCTGCTACTGCTGGGGCTGCTACTGCTGCTGCTGCTTGGCGCCCGACTAACTCTTCATGTGCTGACGCGGCTGCCGACGCTGTTGGTTTGCTGATCCGCCCGCCCTAATTACTGTTTGGTGCCACTGCTGACGGGGCTTGGTATTGCTGCTCACGTTACTGCTCACGTTACTTACTTGATGCTGACACGGCTATGGTGCTACTGTTGACGCTGTTGCAGGTACGTGGGGCTGCTACAGCTCAACGTGGACAGCTACGTGGCGGCACTGGAGAACAAGGGCGCGGACCTGTCTCTGACAGAGGTGCGACGGGACGCGTATGTATGCATCATGTTTGCATGTATGTATGCATGTATGTGTGTATGCTAGTGTGTATGCTAGTGTGTACGTGTGTGTGCGGGTTTACAGACGTTTTGAGATGGGTAGGGCAGCCGTGGCTCTGCGGCGAGTAGAGAGAGGAAGTCGGGCGTGTATCGTCTCTAGACGGGGTGTACAACACACTCCCTTGAGGTGGTGGTTAGGGGGGCGGGTTTTTGTGGGGGGGAGACTCTGACCGCCAGTCCGCGCTACCAGCACGGTAATGCACAGAGCCTATAACCCGTAGGCGTTTCCCCCCATCTGCTCACACCGGGCCATGCCTTTGCCACTCCCTCCCCCGCCCTGTCTAGGGTTCTGCCTCATCAAGCTCCTTCCTGGCATTCTCTCCATTCGTTATTTGAGACGTGTTCCTGGTCCCAGCCTGCTCTTCCTGACATGTTTCATCCTTGACGCCTATCTCCTCAATAATACCTTTTTTCCCCCCCGTGTGACCTACACCTACCGCCCTACCTGTCTTTTTGCCCTCACTTCCCTCCACACACACATACACACATACACACACACCGACCTACACCCTTGCCCAGGTCCGTACCGAGATCAGGCGCGCCTCCGCTGACCTGGAGTCCCTTTTGGAGAGTGTACCCGTGGGTATCTCCCTCGGACTGGTGCAGATCAACCTGTCCAAGGTGGGGGGGGATGTGGGGGATGTGGGTGGAGAAGCACGGGGTGAAGAGGGAGGGGGTTGGCGGCACAGGGGAATATGGGCACGGTCGGGTAGGAGGCCGAAGATCCAAGGATCCGGGTCCGGGGCGAGAGTTGGCCTCTCCTTGGCGGGCCTCAGAGGAGATTCGGGGCGGGGTTGGGGTTAGGCGCTTCGTGGGGTCAGTAGTCTTTTACACTCCGGGTCTGGGTCCGCTTAACCTCACCCCACAGAGATAAAGCATTTCGGCGAAGTACGCATTCGACCTGAACTGAACTGAACTGAACTGAGCCGACGATCTGGGCTGGCCTGGCCTGATCTGACCCCGCAGACGCGGGAGTTGCTGGTGAAGAAACAGGAGAAGCTGGTTTCACTTCTGAAGGTGAGTTTGGGTGGGTGGGTGGGTTGGTGGGTTGGTGAAGGGTGGGGATGTCCTGTTAGCTAGGTGCAGGTGAAGGAATGGTAAATTCGCTCGTGGCTGGCGGCGTTTGTGACCAGCTGGCGTTACGAACGAACAGTCCCTCCTCGGCACCACCACTTGGTGGGTTCTCTCTCTCTCTCTTTCTCTCTCTCTTTCTCCCTCTCTTTCTCCCTCTCTTTCTCTCTCACTCTCACGTTGCTCCGGGGACTGGTATCTTTTTCGCTCTCCTTCATGACTCTTACGCGTCACCGCCGACTCGTCCTTCCCCTCGCAACCGCCGTCGCTTCTGGCGCCACAGGGCCTCGCTGCTCGTGTTCCCCGCCGGTCAATGGCCTCTGTTTCGTCCAAGTTTGCAGAAATTGACCGCGCGCTGAAGGTAAGCTCACCCGCACACCCCGCGCAACCAGCACACCAGGACACTAGCATAAAAAGACAGAGCAGAGGAGGAAAAGGATAGGGAGAAAGGGCGGTCTGGGGTGTAGATGTGGGGGGTGAAAGGATGGTAGGAAAGCCGGCCGGCCGGCTGGTCTGCATGTTCGACTGTGCGCGTCGGGGCTAGAAGGGGCTGGGCTAGGGGATTTGCTTGTCCGGCAATATCGTTCTGCATATCTCGGGGCTGCTCAACATTACTATTGCCTAAAAAAACCCCTAGAAAATGCAGACGTAATTGCTTTTTTCTGCTGCTATAGAAGAGGCAGTGGCAGGGCCTCGAGCCACAGATGTGGGAATCTTTGTGGATCCTGATTTGCATGCCCACCTCACTCCTCCTCTCCCTCGTTGTCCTGTTTTGTCCCGGGACATATCGTACCGTACGGCAGGCCAAGGCCAACAACCTGGAAGACGTGGACGAGCAGCGGAAGTACATCGAGCAGCTGCCCAACAAGGTTCGTGTTTTGTTTTGTTTTGTTGTGTTTGGTCCGTGCGGTGTGTTCTTGGCCAGCATGCCGAATGGTAAAGGATGCCGAAGAAGGTGTGTGTGCATGTATACGTGTGTGTGCGTGTATGTGCCGTAGTCATTTGTATGTGAGATTATCTGTATGCTGGCGTCTTTGGTGGTTGAACTCCGGTATCCCCTACCCCGTATTGCCTATATAAGACACCTCCGCATGATGTGAAATCAAAAATAAGAGCTTACGCATTCGCAGCTGCTCTCACAGACATACCTTAAGAAAAAAATAACGCGCTACTTGAATTTTTTTAATTAAAAAGCTTGAAATAGGAAAAAAAGAGGAGAACGCCTGACATAGCCTGGAGAAAGGGAGAGTACCTAGATGACGTTTTGCGCTCCTCGTGATGCGGATGCTGTGTGATATGCAGATCGCGGACCTAATGGCTGAGGTGGAGAACCAGCGAGGCTGGTACGAGCTGCTGGACCAGCTGCGTTACCTGCTGCCGGAAGACGACCTGAAGGAGAAGTTCCAAGGGGAGAGCTGGGGAGTGCGGCTGGGCCGACAGGCGGAGCGGCAGCTTGAGGTGCGTGTGGGGCGCGCGGGCAGGTTTGGGCTACATGTGTGTCTAGTGTGTTTTAGTGTAAACACACAATTGATGATTATAACCAATTACATGTTCTCGGACTAGATTTAATACTATCTAGTGTACATATTAACACACATATATATATATATATATTATACATAATGTTGAAATTATGTATCTGTGTGTGTCTGTAGTGAACTGCGTGGCCAAGGGTGTAGGAACTGACGAGGATTTGCCTGTATGTGTGTATGTCTGTGTGCATGTATGTTTGGGGGCGGGGAAAGGGTGAGAGAGGTGTTGCAGGTACGTGGTGGAGATCGTGTGTGCACTAGAATATTGTGCCAAGGTGCATTTGACAAGTATCACAACCGTGATTCCAGGATGACGTGAGCCAATGCAAATCACTCAGTTCGACCCGTGGGTCTGTCCTCTCTCCGATACTTGCTGGTAAAGGCAAGGTAAGGGAGGGGGAAAGAGGCCTTTACCTCTTTCCCCCATTTCGATGAATTCTCGATCCCACCACCACCCATCCCGCCACCACCCATCCTACCTCCATACCTAACCCCCCAACCCCACTACCCGTCCGCGTTACTTCATTCCATCCAGGTGTTGTCCACTGACGAGGCTCGCTACAAGAACGAGATGTTCATCGAACAAGACATGTTCCGCGACACCATTGGCGACCTGCAAGTGGTGAGCGCGGAGAAGGAGGAAGAGGAGGAGGAGGAGAAGGCTCGGAGAAATTTTCCTTCTTTCACCATACCTCTATGCATTCATTAGATGAGGAGGACATCGTTCAAAGGCCAAAACCAGCAGCCATGTCGCACCGTTGAATCAGCTAGCAGCTCCCTACCTTTTTCGAAAGGAAGGAAGGTGGACAAAGGGGAACGAAGGCAAAGGGGGAGCAGGGAGAGAGAGAGAAAGAGAAGGAGAAGGATCGTGAGTTTAGAATTAAGGGGGACACGTGATCATCCGCCAGTGCGCTACGGGAAAGGTGGGCTTTCCCCCTCACCCACCCAACCTCGCAAAACCCACCCGCACCTGCACTCACAGCAAACCTCAAACCTCAACCCCTCGCCTTCCCCCCGCCCATACACACATTTCCCTCACTCTCACCTCAAGCCATAACCTTTCCCTCCTTACCCCTCCTAACCCCAAATATCATACCGTGTACCGTACATGTACCATTTCCAGGTGGTTAGCAATTTCGGATTGTACACCGACTTGGCGAAAATGGACTCTGTGGTGGCGGAGGTACGGGCCGTGGACGAGCGACTGCGCAAGGCCGACCACGACGCCACGTTGTTCAACAGCCGTGAGGCCCTCCTGGGTCTGCCGCCCACCGACTACTCTCCGTTACGGAAGGTCATTGAGACGTTTGACCCCTTCTTCCAGGTACGGTGTACGGCGTACGGCGAGGTGTGCGTATGCTTAGGGGTTCGTGTCTGTTTTTGTGTGTACTACAGGGACTGTGGATGGGCGGGGTGTGCATGAATAGGATGATGATGATGATGATGTGTGTTGTAATGGCATGTGGATGGTTCAAGGTCCAAACGCACACCACCTGTTTCCGAAGGATACGGTACACGTGAAGCACGTGCGTGTTTTTACCACCGGAACCCATGCTCCACACATCCCACATTTCCCTCCTCCCTCTCTCTCTCACACACTCACACACACACCCCACGGACACCCCACGGACACCGTAACCCTGATCGCTCACACGTGCTCTCACTCCACCCCTCTCTCACCCGTTCTCTCGTTCTCTCTCGCCGTCTTTAGTTCTGGACCACAGCCTCTAACTGGCGACACCTGCACAAGAGCTGGATGCATGACTCCTGGGAGAAGCTGCACGGAGAGACGGTGGAACGCGAGGTCAACAACGCATACAAGGTGCTGTACAAGACCGGCAAGGTGTATGCGCAGCGCGGCATGGACAAGTACGCGGAGAACTGCGAGACTGTGAGGGCGGAGGTGGAGGCCTTTAAGAAGTTCGTGCCGCTGGTGCAGGCTCTAAGAAACCCCGGCATGCGGGACCGGCATTGGGACCAACTGTCGGCATCTCTGGGCTTTAAGCTGCATCCCGACAAGAACTTTACCTTGTCGCACGGGCACCAGATGGGCCTCCTGTCGCATCTCCAGGTCATCAGCAAGATCGCTGACGTGGCGGGCAAGGAGTACGGCATCGAACAGGTGCGTGGAGGAAGAGGAGGAAGAGGAGGAAGAGGCCACGGGCTTGCGCTAACGCTAGCGAGTGTGTGCTTGTGTGTCTTGTCTGTGTGTGTTGTGTATGCCTATCCTTACTTGTCCCTATCCTAATCCCTCGTATCTGACTGATCCCGAATGTTGTGTGTGTCTCTGGATGGATGGATGGATGGATGAATGGATGTGTTTCTCCCGCCTTCCATATGTTTACACACAAACATATATATATATATATACATGTACACATTTGGTGGTCCTTGTGTATGTTTATATGCATATCCTTTGGTCAGGCCCTTGACAAGATGCACCGCGAGTGGGAGAACGGCGGAGATGCAGGTCCTGGACTACCGGGAAACCAAGACCTTCGTGGTGAAGGTGGATGACCAGATCAGCCAGATGATGGACGACCACATCGCCATGACACAGTCCATGGCGTTCAGGTGAGGGGGCGGCAGGAGCAGGAGGAGGGGAAGGGGAGGGGGAGCAGGAGGAGGAGGGGGAGGAGGAGGGGGAGGGGGGGGAGGAGGGGGAGGGGGGGGAGGAGGGGGAAGGGGAGGGGGAGGGGGGGGGAGGAGGGGGAGGTTAAAAGGAAACAGAAAGAAGAGCGCATCAAGCCACATCAGCTACAAAGGAGAAAGCCGCGGTAGCGGTGGCATGGTGGCATGGCCGGGTTGCGGAACCCGCCACGTGTGTGTGTGTGTGTGTGTGTGTGTGTGTGTGTGTGTGTGTGTGTGCATGCCTGCGTCTTCCTCCTCCGCTTCTTCCTCCTCTTCCTGCGCGCCCTCCTTCCTTTTCCCATGCCGTCCCCGTCCCCCGTACTTGGTTGCAGGTTTGCGCAAGTGCTCCTCCTTCCCCTGCTTGTATACATTTCTGTGTTCATTTCCTCTCCCCCCCCTTTCCCCCTCCCCTCCCCCCTTCCCCTCCATCCCCTCCACCTCCCCTTCATTTCGGACCCCCTCGCAGTCCCTACAAGAAACCGTTCGAGGAGCGCATCGTGAAGTGGGAGCAACAGCTCAACCTGGTATGTGCGGCTGTCTATGTGCGTTAGAAAACTGAGCCACGAAAAGGAACTGGTGAAGTTGGCACGCCCAAGCAACTTTACCAAAGGAAGTAGTCCCGCAAGGGAAGAAATTTTGGAGAAATTCTGCCCTCCCCTTTCTCTCCCCCCCTCTCTCTCTCTCCTCCCATCTTTCTTCCCCCCTCTTTCCCCCCTTTTTCTCTCTCCATCTCTCTTTCCTCTCCATCTCTCTCTCTTCCCCTCTCTCAGGTGAGCGAGATTCTGGACCAGTGGATTCAGCTGCAACGTCAGTGGATGTATCTGGAGCCCATCTTTGGCTCCGAAGACATCATGCAGCAGCTGCCCCTGGAGGGTAAGAGGTTCGCCACGGTGGACCGGATGTGGCGCAAGACCACGGAGGCCGCCAAGCGCAACCCACTGGTCCTCAAGGTACGTTGTGTTGTTTGGCGTTTTGTGGACGCATCGCGATAGCGGTGTGATTGAACTGAAAAAGGGGGAAAAGGAGGGGGAAGGTGTGAAGCGGTGCCGTGGGTGAATATGGCTGTGTGTGCGTGTGTGTGTGTGTGTGTGTGTGAGTGTGTTTTACAACATTTTATTGGGTCTACGCTGTATGTCTGTGTGTACGTCTGTGCAGCATCTATGTACCTGGCGAACTGTAGCCAAACAGCCAAGCACCTTCGCCATCCCGATCTCCCCCACCCGCACCCGCCCCCTCGCCTTCCACACACTCAGCTGCTGTCCCTGACGATCGTCACATCCACCCGATTTCCCCTCCCCCCCACCACACACACCACACCACACCTCTCTCTCTTTCCCCACGCACGGCCGGTGTTTTCCCCCCCTGAACCCCCCTTCTACACACACCTGCACATGCAACCCCCCCCCACACACACACGCAACCTCTCCCCACCCCACACACACACGCAACCTCTCCCCCCCACCCCCCCCCACACACACGCAACCTCTCCCCCCCCACACACACACGCAACCTCTCCCCCCCCACACACACGCACCTCACACACATACCCCCTCACCCCGCGCACTCTTCCCCCTGGAACAACAACAGGTATGTTCCTCCCAGAAGCTTCTGGATTCGTTCATCGAGGCGAACAAGCTCCTGGAGAGCGTGCAGAAGGGCCTGGCGGAGTACCTGGAGACCAAGCGACTGGCCTTTGCGAGGTTCTTCTTCCTGTCCAACGACGAGCTGCTACAGATTCTGTCGCAGACAAAGAACCCCCTGGCGGTGCAGGTTAGCGGTCTGTATGTATGTACGTCCATGTGTGTATGTATGTATGTGTGTATTCGTGTGTGTCTTGGGTCACGTGTGAAAGATTGAGCGTGTTGCTCTTTTACTGTTTCCCTGTTCTTCATATTTTTTAATCTCCTCCTTCCCTTAAACCTTCTTCGTGTCACCCCTCTCCCTGTCCTCTTCCTCCCCTTCCCTGTCCTCTTCCTCCCCGTCCTTCTCGCCGCCGTCTTGTAGCCCCACCTCCGCAAGTGCTTTGAGGCCATTGAAAGTCTGGATTTCGGTTCCGGCGGGGAGATCAGCGCCATGAACAGCAGGGAGAAGGAGAAGGTGCCGTTTGACAAGAGCATGATGCCGCAGGGCAACGTTGAGATCTGGCTGGGTGAGGGAGGGGAGAGGGAGGGATGAGGGAGGGTGAGGGAGGGGGTGAGGGAGGACCGGGGGATTGGGAGGGTGCCCTATGGCATAAACATGCCGGGTGCGTGGCGGGTGAGGCTCTATAAAGAGCTGGGGCCGATTGTGCGAAAGTGTGGGATGAAACTTGGCGATGTGGGATTTAGACCGGATATGCGGATGGATGGGTTGAAGCTTGGCCAGCACATTACGAGTATATGAGCATGTATGTGAGAGTATGTGTCCCCGAAAACCACGCGTTGGTGTGTGCCGGTGTACGCCGGTGCGCCACTCTCACGTTTGCAGGATATACCTCCCAGATCCCCTCCCATGCTCCCTTTCCAACACGTCCTCCCCTTGCGGCCCCTGCCCCCCACGGCTTCCGAGTAAACAGGCGAGGTGGAGCGGCGCATGCGCAGCAGCGTACGGCAGCAGGTGATGCTGTCCATGGCGGCTTACACGCAGTCGGAGCGTAAGCAGTGGGTTCGCGAGTGGCCCGCCATGGTGGTTCTGGCGGTCAGTGCCATCTTCTGGTCGAGCCAGGTGGAGGAGGCCATCAAAGGTGGGTGGGTAGTGGGTAGGTGGGTCCGACCCATGGGTCGGAAGCCCACGCTGCAATGGTGGGGAGAGGAGGTGGGTGGGAAATGGGGAGGACTGAAACCTGAGTTTGAAATGGGATGTAGGACATGGTAAGAAAAGAGGGAAAGAAAGAAAGAGAGAGAGAGGAAGAGAGGGAGAGGTGTGTTTGTATGTGAATGACACTTGTATGTGTGTGTGTGTGCGTGAAAGAGAAAGATGCAAAGGTGCACACGTGTGGGAGAGAGATGTGTGTCCAGGGTGTTCTTTAGCTCCCCGGCTCGGCGGCGTAGATTAGCTCCCGACCTTGGCCCGACCTCCCTTAACTCCTCTTACCTCCTACCCGCCCCCTATCCGCCCTTCCGACCCCCCTTCCCCCCGCACCTCCTTTTCCTCCTTTTCCCCCCTTCCCCCCGTACCTCCAAACCCTACCCAGGCGGTACCGTTCCCGCCTACCTGGACCGCTGCACTGCCGACCTCATGGACCTCACGGAGCTGGTCCGAGGCCGCCTCTCCAGCCAGGAGCGCCTCACGTTGGGGGCGCTCATCACCATTGATGTGCACGCGCGGG
>NW_003307588.1:924576-933029 GCF_000143455.1 Volvox carteri f. nagariensis | reverse complement strand
AGCGACTTCGCTGACCGATGTAGATATAATAGGAGTCCAGCAGCAGCAGCGAAGGAGTAGTCCAGCAGCAGCAATTGCTGGGGGATGGGTGTGTGTGGGCCTGGGCCTGGGCCTGCGGTGTACGGCAGGTTGGTGTGGGGTAAGGAGTGGTTCCCTGGTTCTGGTTTCTTTTTTCAGTCCCACCTTCCCTCTCTCCCCGCGTTTTCAGCTCCCTGCCTGTTTCCACCTCCTTCCGTCCGCCGCCCCTCTTCTTCCTCCCCTCTTGCTCTGCTCGTGCAGATCACCGACTTCGAATGGGTGTCCCGCCTGCGTTACTACTGGCGGGACGAGGATGTGTATGTGGATATGGTGCAGGCCAGCATCTCTTACGGGTGAGGGAGGGGGGAAGGAAGGGAAGGGGGAGGGAGGGAGGTAAGGAAGGGGGGTAAGGGAGGTAAGGGGGGAAATATGTGTTCAGATGTCAGAGGGTTAACTGTGTGGACATCCGACAAGCACCCACCTGACTCCGAAGCCAAGACCCTCCCTCCCGCCCAACCCCCTACCTTGTACTTCTTTCCTGCCCCACAGCTACGAGTACCTGGGTAACACTCCCCGCTTGGTGATTACTCCGCTGACTGACCGCTGCTACATGACCCTCATGAGCGCCATGCACATGAACCTGGGGGGAGCACCCGCGGGGCCGGCAGGTAGGTGAGGGCAGGGGAAGGGAGAGGGGAGCGGAAGAGGGGGGGAGGGGGAGAAGCGACACATGTTGTCTGGGGAACCAACGCGAGAGAGGAGCGAGAGGAAATGGGTGGAGGGAGAAAGAGAGAGAGAAAGAGAAAGAGAGAGAGAGAGAGAGAGAGAGAGAAAGAGAGAGAGAGAGGGGGGTTGGGGTAATAGTGGGATGGAGTGCAATGGTTTTGGCTGCTGGCTTGTCCTGTCCTGTCACATACATCATCCACATCCACATCCGCATCCGTACAACCGCAACCGTATACCTGCATTACCCCATGTTGGTCTGTTCTAATCTGCTCTGTTCTGCTCTGTTGTTCTATCGACCCAGGTACGGGCAAGACCGAAACTACGAAGGACCTTGCCAAGGCTCTGGCCAAGCAGTGTGTGGTCTTCAACTGCTCAGACGGTCTGGACTACCAGGTGGGGCGTGGATGGTAGGAGGCTGGCTTGCGGAGTAGGAGTAGGAGGAGTGGTAGGAGGAGGAGGAGGTGGAGGAGGGGTAATAGCAGGAGGAGGAGGAGGCGGAGGAGGACGAGGGGTAATCTGGGACATCTAGGAGCCAAATAATTACTAACGTTTACCGACCAACTTCCAACGACCACAACTGCCAACGCCCTGCAGGCCATGGCCAAGTTCTTCAAGGGTCTGGCCAGCAGTGGTGCCTGGGCCTGCTTTGACGAGTTCAACCGTATCGACTTGGAGGTGCTGTCCGTGGTGGCTCAGCAGGTATGTCTGTATGTATGTATGTGTGTGTCTGTATAAATGTCTGTGTGTCTGTATGTGTGTTTTGGGAGAGGGAGAGCGGGAATCTTCGCTTGGAGGGCGAGGGAAATGCGAGGGTGAGAGGAATGGGGAGACGACTTGAGTTGCTGCCTGAACGTCGGTCCTTTGGGTACACAAACTACTTCAGACCATTCCCTTCCCCATCGTTCCCTTTCTCCCTAGCCCCCTTTCTTTCCCCTCCTTTACCCGTCACCTCACCTCACCTCCTTTCCGGCGCCCCCCCCCCCCCCCATCCTCCACACACACGCACATTCCATCCAGATTTTGACCATTCAGTTGGCCATCCAGGCCAAGGTGAAGCGCTTCATCTTTGAGGACACGGAGATCGACCTTAACCCCGCCTGCTCCGTCTACATCACCATGAACCCCGGATACGCAGGTGCGGGGGCTGGGGTTTTCGGGGGTTTTGGGTGTGTGTGTGTATGTGTGAAGGGGTTGGGGGGTTTGGGGAGTTTTGGGGGGTTTGCGCGGGCTATACCGGGAGCCATAATGGAGCTTGGACCCATGTTATCCCGTGGACCTCTAGGACCGCCCCCCGTGGGTTGTGTCACTATAGCGCCGCTATAGAGAATGACGACTGTACTCTCCCCCGCTCCCTGTCTGTCCTCTGTCTTTCTTTTCCTGTCAACCCCTGCTGTCATCACGTGTGTCCTTCCACCTTCCTCCTCCTCCCTCAGGCCGTTCTGAGCTCCCCGACAACCTCAAGGCACTGTTCCGCCCCTGCGCCATGATGGTTCCCGACTACGCGCTCATTGCGGAGATCTGCCTGTACAGCTACGGCTATCGGGCGGGTAAGGACCTGGCGCGGAAGATGGTGGCCACCTTCAAGCTGTGCTCTGAGCAGCTCTCCAGCCAGGATCACTACGACTACGGTGAGTAACTCGGGCTGGACTACGGTCCCGTGTGGGCTGCTGGGGGCTGGGCCATACACACGTCCCTTGGGCCCTCCCCCCGCTTTTCCGGACATCCCCGGACGTCTGTGCGCGGAACTTGTAACAAACGGGAAGGGCTCAAAAGGGACCTTTAAGGAAGACACAATAAGGGTATGGGGCCCGTTTTTAATGTTTTCCCATAAAGCAGCTTGGTCGCATGTATGTGTGTATGTATGTATGTATGTATGTATGTATGTATGTATGTATGTATGTATGTATGTATGTATGTATGTATGTATGTATGTATGTATGTATGTATGTATGTATGTATGTATGTATGTATGTATGTATGTATGTATGTGTGTATGTATGTATGTGAATGTGTATGTGTCCATGTGGATGTCCGGCCGTGTGCGCATGCATGCAGGCATGCGTGCCGTCAAGTCGGTCATCACTGCCGCTGGCAACCTGAAGCGCGAGTTCCCCGACGACAACGAGGAGGTGTTGCTGCTGAGGGCGCTGCGGGACGTCAATGTGCCCAAGTTCCTGAGCCACGACCTGCCGCTGTTCAACGGCATCATCACTGACCTCTTCCCCGGGGTCAAAATGCCTGAGGTGCGCTTCTCTCGAATCTGCTGTTTTTGCATCTACTACTACTACTACTACTACTACTACTACTACTACTACTACTACTACTACTACTACTGCTGCTGCTGCTGCTGCTGCAACTACTACTACTACTACTACTACTACTACTACTGCTGCTGCTGCTGCTGTTCCTGCGCCTCCTGCTTTTGCTGCTGCGTCTGGTGGTGCTGCTGCTACTGACCTCAATAACCTCCCCACAACCTCCGCAACTAGCAATCCCAATTCGCAGCCCCAGGTTCAATCGATGCCGATCCCCCTCCCGATGCCGATCCCCCTCCCGATGCTGATCTCCCTCTGTGGCCTACGTGTGACTGCCGGTGTGCTGCCCGCCCTCCCTGTTATCCCTGTTGTCAGGTCGATTACGCCAGTCTTCTGTCAGCTCTTGGCGAGTCATGCAAGGAGCTGGGCATCCAGGTACATGGGTGAAGATGTGGGCACCTGTGTGTGTGGGCACCTGTGTGTGTGGGCACCTGTGTGTGTGGGCACCTGTGTGTGTGTATGTGTTTTCATTTATCCGTGTTGGGGAGTCCGGTTACTTAATCGTTCGTACATTGATCCGTACACTGACCCTAACCCCCTGTCTGGACCCATCCCCTCCCCGCTTTTCCTAATAACCCTATAAAAGCCTAATAACCCATACACCCATACCCGCCCATTTATCCGCACCGAGCTCACCTTTTTTTAGTTTGTCTCTAAAAGTGGATATACTTTCTTAACCCTTTTGGCTACACCTCGCTCTCTCACACACACACACGCTCACGCACCCCTCGCACCCCTCCAACGTCCTCCAACGTCCTCTCCTTCCCTTCTCCCAACGCGACCAGGCCGTGGAGCCCTTCGTTGCCAAAGTCATCCAGCTGTACGAAACTACCATTGTACGGCATGGGCTTATGCTTGTGGGACCCACCATGGGCGGCAAGACCTGCTGCTACCGGTCGCTGCAGAAGGCTATGACGAAGCTGGCCGTGGCGGGAGATCCAAAGTGGGTATATGCCACAGCTTGGGGATACGAACGACCGTGACGGTGACGGGTGTGGGTGTGGGTGTGGGTGTGAGGTGCGCGCGGGGGAGGATTACGTGGTTTCGGGGCAGGGGTGGACGGCGGTGTGTGGGTGTATGGAACTGTGGTGGTCCGGGCAAACAGGGCCGATACACACATACGCATACACATACACATACACATACACATACACATACACATACACATACACATACACATACACATACACATACACATACACGGCCCGCCTTTGGAGCCCTATCACCCCATCCCACCCCACGCAACACCCTGTCCTCTTGACTTTGCAACCTGCACAGGTACGAGCGCGTGCGCGTGGTGTCGCTCAACCCCAAGTCCATCACCATGGGTCAGCTGTACGGCGAGTTTGACGAAAACACCCACGAGTGGACGGACGGCGTGCTGGCCTGCTACATGCGGGAGTGCTCCGAGGACCCCAAGCCGGATAAGAAGTGGATCATGTTCGACGGCCCCGTGGACGCGGTGTGGATTGAGAACATGAACACGGTGCTGGACGACAACAAGAAGCTGTGTCTTGTCAGCGGCGAGATCATCCAGCTGAGTTCGTCCATGACCATGATGTTTGAGGCAAGTATGGATGTGGCTGGGTGGATGGCTGGGTGGATGTGGCTGGTTGGATGTGGCTGGGTGGATGTGGCTGGGTGGATGTGGCTGGTTGGATGTGGCTGGGTGGATGTGGCTGGTTGGATGTGGCTGGGTGGATGGCTGGGTGGATGGCTGGGTGGATGGCTAACTGATGTATGTAAAACGAAATATGTGGAAGTGTGTGTGTATGTGTATGTATGCTGTGAAGATTTAAATGGCCTAGGGTTTGTTTTCCCTTGGCAAGCTCTTCATTTCGTAGTAGAGTAGTATTGCCACTTGATTGGTTCCGCTGCTGTTGCTGCTACACGGCTGCTACATCACCGGTTCCATTGTGAGGGGCAGACAATTAGGGAATTCCGCCGTCTTCTCTCTTTATTTAAGAACTTCTCTCTTTGTAAGGACTTCATTTTTTCCCTCCCCCTCCGCGTTGTCCAGGTTGAGGACCTGGCCGTCGCCTCTCCCGCCACCGTCTCCCGCTGCGGTATGGTTTACATGGAGCCCACCGCGCTCGGACTGGAGCCGCTGCTGCGGAGCTGGCTGGGCCGGCTGCCACCCGGGGTTTCGGAGCACGGGGCGCTGCTGGCGAACATCTTCAATGCGCTGGTACCGGAGGGGCTCAGAACGCTCCGCAAGAGCCTCAAGGTGGGCTTGGCTGGCTGGGTTACTATATAGAAAAGTGGCTCAGAAAGACCCGGAGTAGGAGAAAGGAAAAAATGCGGGTGTAGGGGTAGGCGCGGGCGAAAAGGAGGGTTTGGGCCCATCCTCAACATGTGGCCCAAGTGGGGTACTGAGTTACCACTTAGTTGGGGCTTATGGCACGGAAGGAAGGAAAAGACCAAGGAGAAGGGATGGGGGAATAGGAAAGGGGATTGGGGTTCGTTTGGGGTTCAGTCAGACAGCGCGAGGGTTTGGGTGGAGGAGGGGGATTAGCAAGGTAGGCTGTGGGGTTCTGGATAGATGGATAGATAGATAGATAGATAGATAAATAGATAGATAGATAGATAGATAGATAGATAGATAAATAGATAGATAGAGAGATAGATAGATAGAGAGATAGAGAGATAGATAGATAGAGAGAGAGAGAGATAGAGAGATAGAGAGATAGATAGATAGAGAGAGAAAGAGAGAGAGAGAGAGAACAAAGCGAATGTACACACTATTTTGCGTGCTGATGCTTCCTGTCCTGCTGACCTCCTTCCGATGCTGCTCTGATGAATGCGCCCACGATCAACTACCACAGGAAACCGTCGCAACCGTCAACAACAACCTGGTGGCTTCCTGCTTCGGGCTCATGGACTCCCTGCTCAAGGCTTTCGAGCGCGCTGAAGGCCAAGAACCTCCCACTGCTGATGAAAAGGCCGCTCAAGCCGCTATGCTGCCTAGCCTCATGCTGTTCAGCATCGTGTGGAGCGTGGGGGCCTCGTGCGACAAGGCGGGACGTGCCGCGTTCGATACCTGGTTTCGGAGCCAGATTCGCGACAGCGGCCTGACGCTGGCTGACGGCGCCATGATGCCGGCCACGGGCAGCGTATACGACTGGGTGTACGACGTGACGGGCAGCTTCACGGAGAACGGCGCGCCGGGCTGGGCGGGCTGGATGGCAACGGTGCCGGAATTCCGGTGTGACCCGGACCGGCCGTTTGCTGAGATCATCGTGCCTACTGCCGACACCGTCAGATACACGTATTTGGTGGATAGGTACGTATGCACGTGGGAGAGGGGGGAGGGATGGCACCGACTCCGGGGGGGACCGAGGGGAAAAGGTGGAGTGGGAGAGAAGGAAAGGGAAAGGGAAAGGGAGCCACCATCTGGAAAACCAACCTGGGAAGTCACGTGGGATCGCGGGAGGAGGACGGGATGGATGTTGCGGGAGGGAAAGGGGAGAAAAAGGGGAGGGAAAGAGGGAGGGATGGGAGAAGGGGAATTGTTAGGTTGGAAGGGGGGAAAGGCAGCCGCATGTCCAACGCATGGTACAAATGTTCCCGCCCATTCTTCGGCGTTCGATTCCCAGCCCCCTTCCTTCCTTCCACCGGCCATTCCTTCATCCCAGCGGCCGTGTTCTCATGTATCCCCTTACTAAATGCTTGGGAAGCGGCTTTTCCGTCGTCGTCCCCCCCTCTACCGTACCCTTGACCCACCCACCGTCCCCGCCAACGCACCGCTGAACCCAAGCCTCCAAAACACACATATATATATATATACACACCTACACACAAAAACACATACACACAGAGATACATACGTACATACGTCCCCTGTGCCCTTCCGTAGGCTGGTTGCCGCCCACCGCCACGTGCTATGTGTGGGTGAGACCGGGACGGGTAAGACTCTCAACGTGGCTAACAAGCTGCTCAACGACATGCCGCCCGAGGTGCAGCCGCTGTTCATGACCTTCTCAGCTCGCACCTCAGCAAACCAGACTCAGGTACGGGTGCATGTAAGGGTGCGTGGAAGGGGAGGGGGAGGAGGAGGAGGGGGAGGAGGAGGAGGAGGAGGAGGAGGAGGGGGAGGAGGGGGAGGAGGAGGGGGAGGAGGAGGGGGAGGAGGGGGAGGAGGAGGAGGAAGTGCAACTGTTAGCTAACTTGGTGCTGGTGATGCTGCTAGGCAATGTTGTTTATTGTGATTGCTCTGGCTGTTGTTGTTGTTGGTGGTGGTAATGGTAGTGGTGTGCTGCTAGTGCTGTTATTCATGCATTGTTAGCAGTCACGTGCGCGTGTGAGTGTGTGGGCAACCGTGTATCAACCATGAACCGTGTATCAACCGTGTATCAACCGCTAACCGCCAACTGCCTAGATATTAACTGCCAAAACGCCAACCGATTTCGGCCCTCAGGACATCCTGGACGCCAAGATGGACAAGCGGCGCAAGGGCGTGTACGGCCCTCCTGCCGGCAAGCGTTACGTCGTGTTCGTGGACGATCTGAACATGCCGCAGCGAGAGAAGTACTTTGCACAGCCGCCCATTGAGCTGTTGCGGCAGTGGATGGACCATGGAGGATGGTGGGTGCAGTACAGCAGTACAGCAGTACAGCCGTACCGCTCCTCTCTTGCCCTGTGTGTTGCTCCTCTCTCTTGATCGATCGATCACCCCCTCCACCCTTCTTGCGCCTTTCATTGCGTTGGGGGGGGAAGAGGTAGCTCTTGCTCCTCTTGCTCCTCCTCCTCCTCCTCTTCCAAGTATAACAATAACCTTTCCTTATTCATCCTCCCCTCCCCCGCCTCCTCCCCCTCCCCCTCGTCCTCCCCTCCCCTCCTCGCCATCCTCCCCCCCCCCAGGTACGAGCGCAAGCCTCCCTGCCCCTTCCGCACCATCGTGGATACCCAGTTCGTGGCGGCCATGGGGCCCCCGGGCGGCGGCCGCAACCCCGTCACGAACCGCCTGCTGCGCCACTTCCACTTCATCTCGTTCACGGAGATGAGCGACAGCTCCGTGGGCCGCATCTTCACCACCATCCTGGGCGCCTTCTTCAAGTGAGGGGTGGCGGTGGGGGGCTGGGCTGGGGGCTGGGGGGTGTGGGGGGTGTGGGGTGTCGCAACGACGGGCGGAAGGGCGGGGTCCGGGGTCGGTTGCTTGGGCGAGATGGGGGGGAGGAGGAGCTCTGCATATGGTGGTGGTGGGGGGAGGAGGGGATTTGTGATAATAGGAAGAAAAAAACAACTCGGGGGCCCACAGGTTTGGGTCTGAGAGGGCGTGAGAAAGGAAAGTATTGCAGATTCTTCGAAACTGCTTCCCAACATCCTCTCCCCCTTTGTTTTCGGTTTCGCTACCTGCTGAATCCATTTATCCCCCCCCCCCTTCCCCCCCCCCNT
>NW_003307588.1:917270-924428 GCF_000143455.1 Volvox carteri f. nagariensis | reverse complement strand
GACCCGCTTGTAGATGCCACCGTACGGCTGTACAACGCCATTCGCGCGGAGCTGCTTCCCACGCCGTCCCGCTCCCATTACACCTTCAACCTGCGAGATCTGTCCAAGGTGGTTCAGGGGGTCATGCGCGCCGACCCGCGGTCCACCTCCGACTACAAGCAGGTGCTGTCCCTCTGGCTGCATGAGTGTTCCCGCGTGTTTGAGGACCGGCTGATCAATGATGAGGATCATGGCTGGTTTCGGAGGCAGCAGGAGACGCTGCTGCGGCAGCACTTCAACTGTGCTTATGGAGATGTGGTCACCAGCGAGCGGCTCATCTTTGGGGACTTCATGGTGCCGGGTAAGTGAATGTGGATGTGTGGGTTTGTGTGTTTGTTTGTTTGTGTGTATGTCGGTTTTACCACCTTGGTTTTACCACGAGGGTACTTAATGCAAGTAAAAGACACTATGAAAAATCGAATATGCAAACTCACCCTCCCCCCCGTGTGTTTGTGTGTGTGTATGTGTGTGTGTATGTGTATGTATGTGTGTGTGCTTCTGTAAAAAGCGTATATGTGCTCCGAGCCTACCTCTTGCCCACCCCAATAAATAACCCGGCGGTTGCGACAGGTGCCGACCCACGGGTCTACAGTGAGATCACGGACCTGCCCCGCCTGGTCCGCGTGGTGGAGGAGTACCTGGAGGACTACAACTCTGTGTCGAGTGCCCCCATGAAGCTGGTCATGTTCCTGGACGCTATTGAACACGTCAGCAGGATTACTCGGTGAGGAAAATAGAGAGACACACACACACAGATGCACAGATGCACAGATACGCACACACGCAAAGATACAAACACGCAGCTAATTAAAACACGTAGAGAGAGAGGGAAGGAGGGAGGGGGGAATTTGTGTGTATACAAATCGCGATAAGAGCTGAGCGAGAGCGCGGGGAAATAGTCAAAAGAAAGAGGGAAGAGAGCCTGGTTACGAAAGGTCCTGATACAGTGATTGCTCCCGATATAAGATATAACTAGATATATGGATGGTGAAAGACGGGCTAATAAATCATCATCATCAATAAGATCAGCATCAGGTTTGGCACTGCTGGAAGGTCCCAATGCCCCCAAAAAATAGCGGCGTCTGTTAACAGGGATATAAATTTTACTTTTACACTTCCACATTCCTGCTTCCCGCTTTCCTCACGATCATCCAATCCATTCAAAATTCAATCTCCCATTCAATTTCACGCGAATTTTGATTTTGATACAATTTCGCGATTTCCTCTCGCCCGTGCCGCCTTTCGCAGTGTCATTCGGCTGCCTCTGGGTAATGCGCTGCTTCTGGGTGTGGGCGGCTCCGGCCGACAGAGCCTGACAAGGCTGGCGGCGTTCATGGAGGAGTACGACGTCGTACAGATCGAGATCTCCAAGGGCTACGGCGCCAACGAGTGGCGCGACGACCTGCGGCGGGTGCTGAAGAAGGCGGGGCTGGAGGGGCGCGAGACTGTGTTTTTGTTCACGGACACACAAATCGTTCAGGAGAACTTTCTGGAAGACATCAACAACATCCTCAACAGTGGCGAGGTGGGTTGGATTAGTGGTTTGCTGGGGTAGTGGTCTTAGTGGATTAGTGGATTAGGGGTTGCGATGGTCGATGATGGGCTGTTAGGTGGCTGGTCGTGGCTATATGGTCAGTCACGGTTATTAGCACCCCACCTTGCGTTGGTAAGTCGGAGATTGATCGCTTACAATTCTGACCGATATAACACCCCTCCCATGATGGAGTGCTTCAGCACAGTCGTTCCCGTTGGGGTACGGTTAGGTGCCCCTGGCCAGTGTCAGGCCTGGATCAATATGCAACAGATACACACACAGACACACTCACATACATACATACGTACATACGTACCGACTTCCCCTCACCCTAAGGCCTCTGTGGCCTCTATGGCCCAATGCCCAACCCCCGTGTTCCCGCGGTCCCCGTGGTGCAGGTCCCCAATCTGTGGGGCAACGACGACCAGGAGGCCATCACCAGCGCCATGCGTCCCATCATGACCGCCGCCGGCATCCCCGTCACCAAGATGAGCATCGCCACCACCTTTGTCAACCGCTGCCGCGCCTTCCTGCACCTGGTGCTGTGCTTCAGCCCCATCGGGGACGCCTTCCGCCAGCGTCTTCGCATGTTCCCGTCGCTGGTCAACTGTTGTACCATTGACTGGTTCAGGGAGTGGCCGGAGGAGGCGCTGAAGAGCGTGGCCACGTCATTCTACACGGGTAGGGTAGGGTAGGGTAGCACGGACTTCCCCAGCTGCACAGCACCCCTTCGTACTCCGGACCCGCGCACCCCACATGGGCCCACATTGCCCCTCCTTTTGCCCTTGCGCCCTGCGGTCCGCGACCTCGCAACAACTGGTTATTTGTTTCTTGCAGGTTATTGTTGCATATTATTTCTCTTTTCCCCCTACATATACACATTTCCAGCAGTTTTGTACACAACCTCTTGACTTCTTTTTTCCTCCTGTGTTTGTTTGTATGTGTGTCTGCTTCAGACGTTGATTTTGGTGACGACAGCGGCCGCATCATGCGTGGCGTGGTGGACTGCTGTGTGGGTATGCATCAGAGCGTGGAGAAGAAGAGCAAGAAGTTCTATGATGAGCTCAGGAGGTGCGGCCGGGCGGGCGGGGGCGGGGGGGGGCCGGGCGGGGGGGGGGGGCAGGGGGGGAACGGGGCGGGGCGCACGTATGTGTGTGTTGGGGGGGGAAGAGGGCGGGGACGACGCTGGTGTGCATGTGCGTGTGTGCGTGTTCTTGCACATATATACATATATATGTGTGTGTGTCTGTGTGTGTGTTGTGTGTGTTGTCGGGGTTATTAGGGGACATGGAATGAGGTCTGGTTAGTGGCTGAAGGCGAAGGTGGAGGTAAGAGGTGGAGGTGGGTAAGCAGTAAGATTGTGGGGCCGGGTGGTTAGCTTGGAGAAGCGCTGCCTGAGATGATTTTGGGATGAGGGGCTCCCATGTGCCGTATGTGTGAAACCGACAACCAGCAACCCAAAACCCTAACCAACAACCAACACTCATCGCATTTATCAGCTCCCTAGTGGCCCTGGCCTTTTGTGCGTCTCACACCCCTTTTGGTCCCACCCAACCCCCTTTCCTTCCCTCACATGCACATGCACATTGAGATTGACATATGCTCTCGCTCGCACGCTTGTCTTGCTTAGGTACAATTACGTCACTCCCACCTCGTACCTGGAGCTGTTGACCACCTTCATCAAGTTGCTGACGGAGAAGCGCAACGAGATCTCGGAGAAGCGGCGTCGGCTGGAGGTCGGACTGCAGAAGCTGCTGAACACAGCCGCGCAGGTGAGGTGGAGGAGGAGGTGGGGTGGAGGTGGAGGTGGGGTGGAGGTGGAGGTGGAGGTGGGGTGGTCTGTGCGATACACGCACCAACATGTCAACAGCCAGGCAAGCAGCCATGCAGGCAGGCAGGCAGCCAGGCTTTAGGCTATGTGCTGCATTACGAGCCCCGTCTCTACCCCGCTGGGGAGCCGCCATCCCCCTCACTCCCTCGTGTGTGGTTCGTCTTTCCCCCCCCCCTCACTCACCTCCTCCATCAAGCTGCCCTGTCCTCGACACTCCCATCCCACCCACATTTACTCGTACCTACCCTTAGCATCCTCCCTCCCTGAAGGAATCTTGAGGGGTCTTATCCTGTTCGTTTCTATCCTGTCATGTACTTTAAAGTTCATCCCCTTTCGTTCCCCTAAAGGGGATGAACTAATTCCCTGCCCTCTACTTTAATTCCCTGCCTTAATCCCTCTATCTGTCCTGTTACCCTGATCCTGGCTCACCCCCCAGGTGGAGGTGATGCAGAAGGAGCTTCAGGACCTGCAGCCCGTGCTGGCCGCCACCGCCAAGGAGGTGGAGGACATGATGGTGGTCATCACCAACGACAAGAAGGAGGCGGACGAGACCAAGAAGGTGGTGGAGCAGCAGGAGAAGGACGCCAACGAACAGGTGAGGCTGCGACTGCGACTGCGACTGCGGCCACTACGACGCATATGCGTGGGCGGTCTGTGCCTCTCTGTATATATGTGGGTGTGAGGGTGTTGCCATGTGTACTTCGTGCGCGCTCGTGAGGTCGTGCATGCACGCATGGGTGAACCAGCCATTATGTTACAACAAACATCTGTGCGTTGCACATGTGAGTATATGTTTTGTATAATACTCGTGTGACAAAATGTGACATGTGACAAAATCGCAGCACATAATTTGGCATATGAAAGGACATGCCTTCTCTGCTGCCTCTTTTCAGAAATCTGTTGAAGAGAAACCTTTCTTCGGCACCGTTTTTTAACACCCCACCGTTCACCTTCCCCCCCTCCCTGCCTCCCTCCCTCCCTTCCGCCCCCCAGGCCGCCCGTGCCAAGCAGATTGCCGAAGATGCCCAACGTGATCTGGACGAGGCGCTGCCCGCCTTGGAGCGAGCCTTGGAGTCCCTGAAGAACCTGAGCCGTAACGATATTGTGGAGGTCAAGTCGCTGCAGAACCCGCCTGCGGGCGTGCGCACCGTTATGGAGGCCACCTGCATCATGTTTGACGAGAAGCCCAAGATGAAGGACGACCCAGCGAACGTTGGAAAGAAGGTGGGAGTTGCGCTGTGGGCGGGTGGATGTGGATGTGGATGTGGATGTGGATGTGGGAGGGTGATGACGCAGCAGCACTTGCGTAAGGGGGGTTACATGCTGTAACTCTTTCTCGTGGTGTGTGTGTGTGTGTATGAGGTGCGTGTATGGCGTGTGAAAAATGTGTTCTCTTGCGGCTCGTAAAAAGGCGTATGTTTTTGCCATCGCTAAGTTCACTCCCTACAGCACATTATCTCCCCTTTCTCCCCCCACCGCTCCCCCCACCGCTCTTCCCCTTTCTCCCCCTTTTCGTCCCCACATCTCTCCCCCTCTCTTTTCCTTCATCGTACCTATAACTGATTATGTTTTATAACGTCGTACGATCCTCTCAGATCCCGGACTACTGGGAGCCCGCCAAGAAGCTTCTCAACGACCCCACCAAGTTCCTAGAGAACCTCTTCTCGTACGACAAGGACAACATCCCTGACCACGTCATCAAAAAGATCGAGAGCTACATTCAGCGCGACGACTTCACACCGGAGGCCATTTCCAAGGTGTCCAAGGCCTGTACGTCCATATGTATGTGGGTTCGCGCCATGTACGTGTACCACAATGTGGCTCTGTCGGTGGCTCCCAAGCGGGCCGCGCTGGCGGCAGCGCAGCAGCAGCTCGATGCGACGATGGAGGCGCTCAAGGGCGCCCAGGTGCGCGGTAATTTGTAATACATCTAGAGGGGCACATGCCTGGAGATGTGCGTGTACGTCTGTATGTATGTATGTATGTATGTATGTATGTATGTATGTATGTATGTATGTATGTATGTATGTATGTATGTATGTATGTATGTATGTATGTATGTATATATGTATGTATGTATGTATGTATGTATGTATGTATGTATGTATGTATGTATGTATGTATGTATGTATGTATGTATGTATGTATGTATGTATGTATGTATGTATGTATGTATGTATGTATGTATGTATGTATGTATGTATGTGTATCTGAGGGGAGAAAGGGAGGGGGAGGGGATATGAATAAAGTCATATATGAATGCGGGTGTGGGAGTGTCTGGGGTGTTGGGTGTTACACGGGCATAAGGCCGGGTCCTGGTGTATTTGCGTACTGTACTGCCGTTACGTTACTTTACGTGCACTTGTGTCAGTGCCCACGCATCAGTAGACACGCCCATAACCCCCAGAAGCTGTACGCGTCCACGCCTGGAAAAGCCGTACCCCCGCCCCCAGCCCCTCCTCGCTCGTCCGAACGCACCCTCGCCCTCGCCCTCGCCCTCGCCCTCACCCTCGCCCTCGCCCTCACCCTCGCCCTCGCCCTCGCCCTCGCCCTCGCCCTCGCCCTCACCCTCGCCCTCGCCCTCGCCCTCGCCCTCGCCCCACAGGCCAAGCTTCAAAGTGTGGAGGACAAGATCGCGGCCCTGGAGGCGGACTACGAGGAGGCCACCGCCAAGAAGGCCTCCCTGGCCCAGCAGGTGCTGAGGTGCACTGTGCAGCTGCAGAGGGCGGATAAGCTGATCGGGGGACTGGGCGGAGAGAGGGTGCGCTGGCAGGTGAGAGGGAAGGGAGGGGGGGATGGGAGGAAAAGAGGGAAAGAAAGGAGGGGAAGTATTGCATATAGCGGGAAAGTGGAACATAGCCCACATAAGGAAAAATAAAACTTGTATTTTGTATTTGTATTTGTGAGAGGGAGGCCGTCATTCCCCGGGTGTAGACACGGTGGCGGCCCAGGGGGCCACGGGGGGAAGGGGCGGGTGTAGGTTGGTTCAAGCCCCTGGGGGACTGGATTGGCACACACACACATACACACACGCACACACACACACACACACTGAATTGGCCGCTGTGTTACGGCATTTCCCGTCCTTTGTTGCCTTTTCCTCCCTCCGCAACCCCCCACCACCGTCCCCACCACCCCATTTCCCCTCCAACACCCCACCGCCACCCCGCACCCCCACACCAACTGGACAACAACAGGCCACTGTGGATCAGCTGAGCCACGATTTGGTGAATGTGGTCGGCGACGTGGTCATCTCCGCGGCCACCATCGCCTACAGCGGCCCCTTCACTCCGCTGTACCGGGCGGCGCTGGTTTCGGAGTGGAGCGCCTTCCTCAAGGACGCGGGCGTGCCGGGAACACCTAATGCCTCCTTGCTCACCACGCTGCAGGTGAGTGTGGTAAAGGTGTGATGGTGGTTCTTCCTTTCTTTCTGTCTTCTGTCTGTCTGTCTGTCTGTCTGTCTGTGTTGGCTGTAGGTTGGCCAAGTTGACAGGACAGAACAATAGGCAGTAAGACTCTTCCCCTTCCCTCCTCCCACCTCCCTCTTCCCCTCCCTCCTCCCACCTCCATGTAAAACCCGCAGGACCCCGTCAAGGTCCGCTCCTGGACCATCGCCGGCCTCCCCACCGATACCCAGTCCGTGGAGAACGGCATCATCGTGTCCAAGGCCAGGAGGTGGCCGCTCATGATCGATCCGCAGGTGTGGCGTGTGGCGTGCGGGGTGCGGGGTGCGGGTTCGAGCACGGGGGCGTTG